>NC_138769.1:267218272-267320772 GCF_965119305.1 Pelophylax lessonae | reverse complement strand
TGCTGGCATTTCGTGCTGCTCTATTACATTGTCTTCCCACCTTTAAGTCTTCTGAAATAATTACTCCTAAATCCCTTTCCTCAGATACTGAGGTCAGGACTGTGTCAAATATTCTATATTCTGCCCTTGGGTTTTTACACCCCAGGTGCATTATCTTGCACTTATCCACATTAAATTTCAGTTGTCAGAGTTCTGACCATTCTTCTAGTTTTCCTAAATCCTTTTCCATTTGGCGTTTCCCTCCAGGAACATCAACCCTGTTAAATATCTTTGTGTCATCAGCAAAAAGACAAACCTTACCATCGAGGCCTTTTGCAATATCACTTATGAAGATATTAAACAAAATTGGTCCCAGTACAGATCCCTGAGGTACCCCACTGGTAACATGACCTTGTTCTGAATGTTCTCCATTGACTACAACCCTCTGTTGTCTGTCACTCAGCCACTGCCTAATCCACTCAACAATATGGGAGTCCATGCTCAATGACTGCAGTTTATTGATAAGTCTTCTATGTGGGACAGTGTCAAAAGCCTTACTAAAATCTAGATATGTAATGTCTACTGCACCTCCACCGTCTATTATTTTAGTCACCCAGTCAAAAAAATCTATAAGATTTGTTTGACATGATCTCCCTGAAGTAAACCCATGTTGTTTTTCATCTTGCAATCCGTGGGATTTAAGATGTTCCACAATCCTATCCTTTAATAGGGTTTCCATTAATTTGCCTACTATTGATGTCAGACTCACTGGTCTATAGTTGCTCGATTCCTCCCTACTACCTTTCTTGTGAATGGGCACGACATTTGCCAATTTCCAATCTTCCGGGACGACTCCTGTTACTAATGATTGGTTAAATAGATCTGTTAATGGTTTTGCCAACTCACCACTAAGCTCTTTTAATAATCTTGGGTGTATCTCATCTGGACCCTGTGACTTATTTGTCTTCACTTTAGACAGCAATCTTAGAACGTCTTCCTCTGTAAAGACACATGCATCAAACGATTCATTAGTCATCCTTTCAAGTGGAGGTCCTTCTCCTCCTTTTTCTTCTGTAAAAGCTGAACAGAAGTATTAATTAAGGCAGTCGGCTAGCCCTTTATTCTCTTCTACATACCTTCCGTCCTTTGTTTTTAATTTAGTTATTCCTTGTTTTAATTTCCTTTTTTCATTTATATATCTGAAGAATGTCTTATCCCCCTTTTTCATAGACTGAGCTAGTTTTTCTTCTGCCTGCGCTTTAGAAGTTCTTATAACTTGCTTGGCCTCTTTCTGCCTAATCTTGTAGATTTCCTTATCTTCATTGCTCTGGGTTTTTTTATAATTACAAAATGCTAGCTTTTTATTTTTAATGATTTGGGCCACTTCTGCTGAGTACCACAGTGGTCTCTTCCTTTTTTTGCTTTTACTGACAAGACAAGTCTAATGCAATTTTCTGTTGCCTTCAATAATGCACCTTTTAAGTAGTCCCATTTCTCCTGGACTCCATGTAATCCGTTCCAGTCTGATAAGGACTCATTTATGACTAATTTCATTTTTGAAAAGTCTGTTTTTCTAAAATCTAAAACTTTTGTTTTTGTGTGGTGTGACTCTTTCACAGTTCTTATATTAAACCACACTGACTGGTGATCACTAGATCCCAAGGTTTCGCCTACAATGACATCATATACCGAATCCCCATTTGTGAATACCAAATCCAAAATGGCCTCCCTCCGGGTTGGCTCCTCAACCACTTGTTGCAGAGACAACCCCAGTAGGTTGAAAAATGTGACAGGGGGGGACCTCAAGCACACAGCTTGTGTTTGACAGCCTCAGCTCTGCTCCTGTAAGTTGTGTGAAGGGAGGTGTGCCCCTTGCCTCCAATCAGCTCTCAGCGCTCTCCTCACTGAGCTCTGCAGTGTGTAAGTTCAGCTCTCTACCCCGTTTTATGAAAGCTCAGACAAGCTTTATAAATACTGGACTTTAAATGGATGGAGAAGACTGCAAATAAACAGGTATAACTTGTAGGAGAATTTGTTTAATCAAGGCCAGTGAAGGCCAGTCACTTCACTGGGTCTATGTATAGGTTTACAACCATTTTAATCTTAGCACCCACCGATGACATGATCTACTGCTGTATGGAGTACATGGGATTATTTTGTACATTATTTATCTCCCTTATAAAGATACAGTCAACAGTAAAGGTATGACAGAGGGTCTCACCCTACTCTACTCTACCCTTTTTGAGTAGCTCTAAATGCTAGGCTTTTTATTTTTTTTTTTTACCCGAATGCATTTACAGCATTCAGGTGAAAATGTATCCAGTACATTTGTGAGCCCCCGTCGCCAATTACTTTTTTCAGTTTTCGCCATAGCCAGCAATAGTACTTTGGTGTTGTATAGACTTGCTGAGGCGAAGAGGAGTGTAAAGCTACTGCAGCTGTCGTTCTATTTGATGGGAGGAGGAAAAATAGAGGAAGGATCAGTGGCAGGGCTTGCTGGGTGCTGTGTGTCTATGGACACACACAACTCACAAAGAGGAAAGCTGGGGAGCAGCCTGAAGGCATAAGACCATTCAATGAATAAGACTATTATTTTCACATTACTCCGGACCTCCTCTCAGGATTAAACAAAAAAAAAAAAAAAGGCAAGGGGGGGGGGGGGAGGTGTTATTAAAACGTAACTTAACTCTCTCAATCAACATTGACTAATTTTAATCATTATGCTGCCAGCATTAGTAAATAGTTAAGAAAGTATATCGAGAGGGTGTTGTCTGGACCCAGGCGAAGATGACTGCTTAAGCAGGCAGCTCTGGCACACCAAGGTCCGTTTCTACAATTACAGAGTAAGACAAGCTGATCCACCATGGGCAAACCGAAACGGAGCCCCCTCCACACCCACTCACCCAGGGAGTCCGGCACTCAGCTAAGTCTGAATATACCAGAAATATTCCGCACACAGCCTCGAGACATGGTGGCCTTTCCCCAAGCCTCGGAAAGCACTATCAGCTCCACAAGCAGAAGCCCGACTATATCTACCCGCACTCATCCAGACACTGACACCCAACCATCTACCAGAATGCTGTGTCTGGATGATCTACAAGCAGTTGCAGCAGATATTAAAAACACTTTATCGGCTTCAATCTCAGACCTATGCCTGGACATTCAAGGAAACAGTAAGCCATGACACAGCTATACAAGATGTTCAGCAATCTACTGCTTCACATGCCTTGCTCCTGAGAGAATTACACAGACACATTGAAGACCTGGATAACAGGGGTCGCCACCACAACCTAAGGGTGAGGGGCCTCCCCAAATCAGTAGATCCAGGCCCATTACCATTGGAAGAATTTACACTTGCCCTAAAACAAATTGAACTGGGCAAAACTTGGGTGTGGCTGGAATGTGAGCCTGAGAGGATGCACAGTGACTGGGCTCCAATCCTGCCGGTAATTCTACTGTAATCCTGGGACCCGTCTCTCCTTCACAGCAGCACAGATCATCACCCTGGGCTCCAAGAAGGTGTCAGGCTCATCGCAGGTGTCCCCCCACTCACCCGGCAGGCTCTGATTATCCCGTGCTCTTCTCCTCCTGCGGATGCCATCTTGGACACGAGAAGGCGGCGCCCAGCAATGTCAGTGAGCACACAGACTACCCCAGAGCCAGGGTACAGAATGGCCCTACCTCAGCTGACATCCTAGTGGCTATCAAAACCTGTAAAGACACCCTCACTACTAAGATTGAATACCTGGCGACCAATATCAGTCTGATTCGCCATGATATGGACAAATTCAGATCAAGAGTCTCTGAAGCTGAGGGGTGGGAGCTTCGTGACCTACAATTGCAAGTAAAAGCACTGCAATAAAAAGTGGTAGTTACTGAAAAATTGGATTTTTAGACTTGCTGTAAAATCTATTTATTTTCGTTCATTACAGGACACAGAGCCATACATCATAACTAGTGGGTTATATTGTCCTACTCCAGGAGTAGGACAAAGCAGGCCAAAAAAAACCTGGCTATGCCCATTGGTTGTCCTCAGCTGGTATATAACCCCCCCTCTCTGCTCTAGGTAATCAGTTTAGTAGCAAGCAGTATTATAAGTATCAGAATTCCATAGAGGGCTGGGTGCTATGTCCGTCGAACTCTGAGAAATGGATTTTACAATAAGTACAAAAATCCAATTTTCTCTTTCGTTCCTCGACAGACACATCGCTTCATAAATCATAACAAGTGGGACATCCAAAAGCAGTGCCAAAAAGAAAATTAGGGATGGGGCTAAACATAAGAGCCCTTAACCAGGACACAGGAGCCCCGTCTGAAAAAAAAAAATAATATGGATTTTTGTAAGAACTTTTCTCTGAAGTTGATCGACAGACGCAGCTCCATATCTTCATACTATTGGGTTATGCTCCTCCAATCAGGAATAGGCACTAGGATGGGAAAAAAAAAACTTTACCACGCCCATGGGTGCTGTCTCTGCAGGCATTACCCCACACACTCTGCTTCAGATTGCAGTTTCGTTGCAAGCAGTGTTTAGAAGACAAAAAAACCCATACACTCAAAAGTAGAGGGGCGGCTGCAGCCTCTGTCGATGAACTTCAGAGAAAAGGATGTTACAGTAAGTTCTTACAAAAAGCCAGTTTTCTCTATCGCTTATCAACAGACGCAGCTCCATATCTTATTACAATTGGGATGTCCCAAAGCAATGCATAGAAGAACCAAATTACCCAAAGGCTAAACTTAGCCAACCAGGTAAAAAAAAGCTCAACCGGGAAAAACTGGAGTTCACTCAGAAAAAACAAACATACACCCTCAAAGAGAACAAAAAAGATTCTCTTTAAACAGCAGCCCACAAAACCTTGCGGCCAAAAAGAGGGCGCCGAAGATGCCAATACATCTACATTGTGAAACTTTGTAAAAGTATGCACGGACAAACAAGTTTCCACCATGCAAACTTGTCTTACAGACTCTTGATGGCGAAAAGCCCAGGAGGCACTCAGCGCCCTAGTAGAATGCGCATTCACAGGGAAAGGAGGAACCTGACTCTTCAGTGTTAAAGCCAGAACCCCTGCCTGCCTTATCCATCTGCATATGGTCACAGCAGATGCAGCCAATCCTTTACGAGGTCCCGCGGTAAGGACAAAAAGAGTCTGATTTTCTAAAAGACTCAGTGGCCTCCAGTTAAACCCTGATCACCCAAACCACATCCAAAAAAAGCAAAGCAATTTCATTAGAATGCTTAGGCTGGGGACAGAGAGAAGGCAACACAATGTCTTCAAAGGAAAATCAGAAACCACCTTAGGAAGAAAAACTGGATTTTTGACTTACCGAAAAATCCTTTTCTCTTAAGCTCATTGACAGATGCAGACTTCTTGATTAATATCAGTAGGGATATACTGCCCCCTACAGGAGTAGGACACTAGGCAGGAAAAAGTTCTGGCCACACCTACGGGCAGTCCCAGGGGGTATATCCTCTCTCTCCCTGCATAGGATGTCAGTTATGTAACAAAGCAGTGTCAGAGAATTCAACCCAACCCAACTCAAAATAGAGGGGCGGGTCCTGCGGCTGTCAATGAGCTTAAGAGAAAAGGATTTTACGGTAAGTCAAAAATCCAGTTTTCTCTGTCAGAAAAGGTAGCACCAAACAGGCGATCCTCCTGAAAGGGGAGATCAGTCAATGCTCTTTTGGAAGCCTGATCCGCCGACCAGCACTTTAACCATAGCATGCGCCGGAGGACCACCACCGAGATCGACACACGCCCCAGCAATGGGGAAGCGTCCAGTGCGGCGTCACAAACAAACTGTAGCCCCTGCACTATTTGCTCCAGCAACTCCGGCACGGCAGGAGGGAGACTTCTCCCCTCCAGGTCATGGCGTAATAGCTTGGCCCATTCCGTCAATGTCTGTGAAACCAGAGCAATGGTAAACACTGGCCTTAAGGCCAACCCTGCCAGGGAGAATATGGAACGGGACACAGATTCCGCCCTACGGTCAACTGGATCCTGAAAGGACGGGGAATCCTCCACCGGGATAACCGTGGCCTTATTTAGTCTGGAAACAGGTGGATGCACCACAGGTGGCACCGTCCATTTTTTAAGGAGGGACTCTTCAAACGGGTAGCGCCTAGAAATCCGTTTAGGCATCCCAGGGGGTCATTTTGGATGGGCCCACTCATCTTTAATAATTTTAAAGCATTTAGGAAAGGGAAACACCTTTTCCACCTTGGAGGGCTTGCGAGTGCCAAAGGCAACTTCCGTCTGAACTGCATCCACTGATGCAACCTCCAGTTTTAGGGTATCCCGAACTGACATAATCAGTGCGTCCACCAGTGCCTTGTCCTGTGCTATGGCAGAGGTAGGGAGGTCATCCTCACTGTCAGAGGAGACGGGGCGCGGGACATCAACCCTAAAGGAGGAACCCGCAGCAGCAGCGACCGGCTGAGGTATCAGACAAGACAGGGGTAGGCGGGGGTCGTTTTTTAGCCCCCCGTCCCCGACAGGCCACCTCCACCCGGGACACAAATGACTCCAGGACCGCCGAAAGCGCATCAATGGTGAGCGGAGAATCGGAGGGCCCTGCGGCCACCTCAAGGGGATCGGATGGGGACACGTGCAGCAGGGTTCATGGCAACGCCAGGGGAACCTGTCAGCAAAATATGACAATTTAAAAATAAACAAAAAACCTTTTTTTTTTTTTAAAGAATCCCCCAGTGCTACAGCGCCCCTCAGTGGTCACGTGCCTCGAGACCCCTGCAGAGAGAGAGAAGAGACCCCAAAAGGCTCACCACACGATGCACCAGAGTTCAAAGCAGGACTGCTCTCAGCGCTGTCTTACATGACAGGAAGTCCTGTGGAGTGATTTTTCCTGGGTCTAGGGAGGGGCTCCGCCCCCTTACACGCCCTCAGTAACTCCCACAGCTGCTGAGCTCTCAAGCAAGATGAGCTGGGTGTACCAAGATGGCCGCCTCCATGCAGAGCACATGTAGGCTACAACAAAATGGCGGCCCCGCACAGTCCGCATAAAAATGGCGGCCCCGTGCGGTCCGCAGTGCCAAAAAGGGGACCCCCGCATCGATCGGTGGATGGACCTGAAGGCACAGGTAGTAACCCCCCGCACAATCGTTTAGGGCAACACCGGCGGCGCACCCCACCGCCCCCATATGCGGTCTGTAACCCAGATTGAAGGAGGGGGCAGATAGGTGGGGGGTGCATAACAGGACAGAGGGGAACCCGGGATCGTGAGGGTCCGACCATCCCAGGGAGGGGCCCGCGTCCACTCCAAAACCCATCAGGGGGAGAGGGGGAACATTCTACTCACCATACCAGAACAGGCGGGCGCCAACTCCTGACAGAACCCCTCTCCACCGAGGTGGGGGGGCTGTCGGCCAACACGGACGCCGCGACTCAGATTCAGACTGGTCGTAGGCGACCTGGCGAGACGTTTATCTCGCGGGGCCAGTTCCCGTCCAGCGGGACTATGTCATGGCCGACCCAGCGCGGAGCTAGGGCCTGCACGCGCTCGTAGGCCGGCTCGGGTGACCACTGGATCTCAACATACAGCCCGTCGCCCAGATCCGGCATAATTGCTTGAAGATCTCACAGGAACAACTGGAGAAAAAAGCTAACTAAAAAAAGATTTATCTAAAAAAGCTTGCCAGGACCAGAGATCCCAGCAAGGAACTTAGGTCCTTACTCCTGACTAGGCAGAAAAAAACTGACATCCTATGCAGGGAGAGAGAGGATATACCCCCTGGGATATCCCTACTGATATTAATCAGGAAGTCTGCGTCTGTCAATGAGCGACAGAGAAAGACTGATTAGGTCGAAGTACCACTTTATCACTGTGGACCACCAGATAAGGTGAACGGCAAGACAACGCTCTTATTTAAGATACTCTGCAAGAAGAAGTAATAGCCACCAAAAAGGCAACAGTCTGAGACAACGAAAGCAGAGAAATCTCCTGAATGTTCTCA
This sequence comes from Pelophylax lessonae, assembly GCF_965119305.1. NCBI lineage: Eukaryota > Metazoa > Chordata > Amphibia > Anura > Ranidae > Pelophylax > Pelophylax lessonae. Next base: position 267,312,824 of record NC_138769.1, on the reverse strand, counting down.
AAAGGAGGCTTTTGAAGAACAGATAAGACCAACTTGAGATCCAGCGGAGGTAGCAGGAACCGTCTCGGAGGAGCCACATGGCGTACTCCCTGAAGAAAAGTATGAATCAAAGTATGCGTTGCTAACAGGCTTTGGAAATATATAGCCAAAGCCTACACTTGGCATTTGATAGTGTCGAAAGCCAACCGCTGTTCAACCCATTTATGTAGAAAGGCCAAAACCCTAGCAATGGAAACAAGCGAGAGTGCACCTTCAGCAATTCCCACCATAAAATGTATGATTTCCACGTACGATGATATATCTTCCTGGAAGTCGACTTTCTAGTCTTCAATAGCGTAGGAATCACAGAGTCAGAAAGACGTCTATCCCTCAACACCTGCCTTTCAACAGCTGTTAAAGCCAGTGACTGTAAAGCAGGATGGAAGATCGGGCCTTGAGACAGATCTCCCCTGAGAGGAAGTCACCAAGATGGGCGAGGCCAGTCTGGGGCCACCAGAATGACCAGAATTCTTTTCACCTCTACCCAGTGTAGAAGCCTTGGCAAAAGGCATAACTCAGCTGATACTGACCCCAAGGAGCCACCAGTGCATCAGTGCATCCCCCACTGAACACACAGGAGAGAAACAGCTCTGGGAGTAGGGACCACACCCCTTGGTCCAACACCTGATGACTCAGGTAATCCGTTTGCCAGTTTTCCACACCTGGGATGTGCACCGCAGAAAGAGCTGGAACAAACTGTTCCACCCAGGCAAGAATCTCTGTCACCTCCTTGGCCGCCAAGACACCCTTGGTGCCCCCCTGGTGAATGATGTAAGACACAGCCGTGGCATTGTCCGATTGAATCTGAACCGGACAATCTTGCAGACGAGTTGTCCATTGTCACAGACAAAGCTTTATCGCTCTGAGCTCCAAAACATTTTATAGACAGTTTGGACTCCTCTGCTGTCCAGGTTCCCTGGGCACAGAGCTTGCCCAGCACCCCACCCCAGCCTGACGTCTGTGGTTGCTACTGTCCAAAACAATGGGAGGAAGGACTAGCCCTGGCATGGTGCTGGTGAATGAAGCCACCACAACAGAGCAGACTGTGTGTTGTGGCTCAACCGAATCACAGTGTCCAATGACTTTGGATCCTTGTTCCAATTGACAAGAATCTCCTTTTGCAAAGGTCTTGTATGGAACTGAGCACACAGAACCGCCTTGAAGGTTGATACCATCAGACCCAATTACCCACATGCAGGTTCTCAGGGAGGGTAGATCGGTTCCCAACAACAACCAAACCGCCTCCTGCAATTTTGCAGCTTGTCCGGGGGAAGAAAGATCCTCGCCAAGGCAGAGTCCAGAGCCAGGCCCAGATAATTTAGTCTCAAGGAAGGTATCGAGCGGATTTCTTGAAATTGATGGTCCACCCGAACTCCTGCAGGGTTTGGACAGTGATCATTCGGTCGCCCATCAGGGCTAAAAGAGAGTCCACTCTTAATAGGAGATTGTTTAAGTACCCCAGTACTGCAATCCCCCGTTGGCGCAGCAATGCCAGCACTGTGGCTAGTACCTTGGTAAAAACCTTGGGGGCGGAGGCGAGACCAAATGGTAACGCCACAAATTGATATTGCTCTTCTGCTACTGCAAAGTGAAGAAACCGCTGGTGTCCAGCCTAGATAGGGATGTGTAGATATGTGCCCTTGATATCCATTTGGGCCAAAAAAAATCTCCCTGGTGTAGTGACACTACTACTGAGCGGATAGATTCCATTTGAAACTTCTGTACCCGTACAAAGCGGTTCATGGCCTTGAGGTCCAGGATGGGACGCACCTTGCCCTCCTTTCAGGGCACAGTGAATAGGTTTGAATGAAACCCTTGAAAGCGTTCCTGAGAGGGAACCAGCACAATCACTCCTTGCGACAGCAAATTGTTTAAGGCCCCTCGCAAGTCCCTTAACCGGTCTGGAGATAGGTGAAGATTGGACGGGAAAAAACTGTCCGACAGTCGAGACCGGAATTCCATCTTGTACCCCAAGCGGATCAGCTGTGAACCCATTTGTCCTGAATCAAGGAGGTCCATGGTTCCGGAAAGAAGCAAAAACCTCCCCCACCCCAGAAACGGGTGAGGGCGCTCCTGAACACAAATCAGATAACTGTTCTGAACAAAATACAATGAACATGGTAAAACAGAAACAAAAGAAAAAGAAAAATGGAGGAGGCATGGTTTAGAATGCAATACTATGTCAGTAGTGACTCCGGGTCTAGGATTGTGTTCAAGCGGGCAATGGGCCCTTAAATGTCTAGAGGGGCACGACCGGGACGGCTAGCGAAGGGGCTATGCCAACCCACTTTGATCAGTTGTCTTGTGTGTGAGGCGCTCGGGCCAGACCGCGTGTCCCCCAATCGACACCCCATCTGGGATCATACTGTGTCGACTCGGGGGATATCCCCAGGCTGGCTCTCTCCCCCGTTTCTCTCCCACCGTCCCCACATCCCCCCCTGCCAGTTTCGTAAGGAGCGTATATGTGAGCAATAGTTTGCCAAGTTCTAGTGGAATATGCACAAATGAACAGGACAACTTGAAATTTCTGTCTCCACTGAGGGGCAGATATCGGGAGTCTGGGAGGAATTGTCTGGAGTCTATTTTGGCTACTACTTTTGCACTTCCATTGTGTTGTTTTTACCATTGTTTGGGCCCTGAGTAAGTTATCCAGAGGTACATACACAGTATTTCTGGTGGGGGGGGGGGGGTGTTGAGTAGTTGAATCCCAATATTGTGTTATGTGGGTTTTGTGGTGGTTATCTGATGAAGCCTGGAAAATGAGGGTCTGGTAAACAGGGGGAAGGTGAGGGAAGCAGGGAACAGGGATTTGCAGTTGGGGGGGGGGGGGGGGGTCCATTCTCCTCTGCTCTATATCCACTGCTTATTGGGTAAAAAATTGGATATACTCTGTAGTTGTGCTGTAGTGGAGGATTAGGTCTTTCATCTCTGCAATTTTTTTTAACATGCTGAAGCCAGTCCTTAATGGTGGGAGGGTTTGGTGAACACCAATGTGAGGGGATGCATAGTTTGCCTGTGTTGACCATGTGCATCCCATTCACGTACATTGAGATCCAGTGAGAGGTCTCGTTCCCATTTGAGGATTTCAGATACTTTAACACCAGGTTTGGTAATAGTAGAGTGTAGATGGTGGAGATGAGGCGTCTTTGCAGGTCCAGTTTACTGCATAGTTCTTCAAAGGGGGTACGTTGGCGTGATACGGTTTTTTGTAAAGCGGGGGTAGATAAAAAGTGTTTGATTTGAGCGTGGAAAGCAGTGATTTGACATACATGATTTGAGAGAGTGGTGACACATGAGCCTATTACCTTCAAAGAAGTTTTCCGCTCTCATATACGGATATTGCCATATTTTCTGTTGGAATAACTTATGCATACCTGGGGTAAAAGCAGGGTTTTGCCGAATTGGGGTTAGTAGGCCCAGTGTAGAGAACAAGTAGTGTTTATGGCATAATGATTGAAATGTTTGCAGTGTGTGTGCAATGAGTGGGTGAGTTTTGTAAGTTGTTGGGATATGTGGTGGATCTAACCAAGGGGTTTGGTGCAGGGGTATGGAAGAAAAGCCGTCTTCAAGTTGGAGTCTTTGGTGTTGTAATGGACATTCCACTCTACTATCCTGGATAGTGGGCATGCCTGCTGATATTTGCTTATGTCTGGAAGGCCAAGACCTCCTGTCGTATTGGTTCCTGTCAGGATCTCATATTTTAGTCTGGGTTTTGCTGTCCCCCAAATTAAGTTTGTACAGGATTTCTTGTAAGAAAGGAAGAACCAGTGTGGTAAGTTGATTGGGATTATTTGCATTAGGTATAAAAGTTTGGGGAGGATATTCATTTTGATTATTGCGGCTCTGCTGAACCAAAAGAGGCCATGTTTCCACGACCTTAGGTCTGTTTGTATATTACGCAAGATTGGTGTGAAATTGTTGGGTATTTTTATTCCAAAGTATTGTATGGCATCATTTTGCCAGCTAAATGGAAAGTTTACTTGACATAGTTTTAACGTTTCTTGTGTAAGTGGGATGTTGAGAGCTTGGGATTTTGTAAAGTTGATCTGAAGGTTAGATATGGAGTTGAACTCTTTGAAGTCTTTAAGGAGGTTTGGGATCAATGAGCAGAGAAGGAAGGCCCCAGCCTAGAACGTGGTGCGTAACCCTTAGAGGACTGAGGAAGAAGAGTATTCTTTCCCCCAGTGAGACCTTTGATCAACTCATCCAGGGAGTATCCTGTAACAGATCAACCGGCAGCCCGAACGGGTACCTCTGTTGACGGATGCTCCTAGTGCTTCCCGAGGGCTCCAAGCACTCCACCCCGACACCATATGCACCTCAGACCCCCACAGCTTGGTTGGGGTCTCACCGTCTCCTACCCACCCTGGACCTACGACAAGGCTCCAGGTTCCCGTGGGTGACCCTCTCCCCACAGAGTGGAGAAGGAACAATAACAAGCTCTTACAAGAGCTTAGTGATTATCCAAGGGAGTATGAAGGACATAGCAATCCCTTGTAGCACATTCCCCCAATGAGAGACAGGACTCTAGATTGAGGGTGAAGTATAACTCAACGTTTTTGAACAAGAAACAGACTCTTATACAGTTTTCCCCCACAAGGTTACCGCTCAGGTGGACCTTGTTGAAAACAGGTCCTGACATTCATAATCCAATGAAAACAGAGTTTTACACTCCCATACAGTGTACACAAAGATATACACTGTGGGACAATCCCCCCTCCCCCTTAGCAGCCAATCCACATACACATATACATCCCATAATAAGCTTATCTTAAGGCAGACAGAACAATGTGAGGTCATTAATATTTAACAATGAGACAGGCACAATCCACATTCCCTCCCAATACACAAACAAAAGGGAAGTCTGCCAATGACAGTCTGTGTGTCTCTCTCACAGACAAGCACATGGAATACACTGTGTAAGGTGGTATTAAATCTTCATATTTCTATATGAAGATATGGTTGACAAATATTACTGTCCCATCTGAAGCAATTCAAACCATTAAGTATCTGCTCCTCACCTCCAGTGATGGTGAATACCGTCACAGATCCAAACAACCATTCACCTGTAAAGATTAGTCAAGGCCTTTTTGGAAGCCTGGTCAGCAGACCAGATTTTTAACCACACTGTGCGTCTAATAGCAATCCCCACTGCCGATACCCTGGCCACTAGTGGAGCCGCATCCAGGGAGGTATCACACATGAACACCAGGGATTGAGCCAACTGGTCCATTAGTTCAAGCACCGCAGGGGGGAGCAGTTCAGCTTCCAGGTTTGCTTTTAGTGGCTTCACCCATTCAGTAATCGTCTGACACAAGAATGTTCACAAAATAGTTTTCAAAATGGAACCCACTATCACGTGTAAATGGCAGATAGGGACTCCGCCCATCTATCCACGGGATCCGCAAAAGTCGGTGATTCCTCCACCAGAAACAAAGTAGACTTGTTTAGCCTGGAAACTGGGTGATCCACCTTTGGTGGTACAGTCCACCTAGTGGATACTGCATCTGCAAAAGGGTAACAGTGTTTAAAAACGCTTAGGCACCACAAGCATGTGCTTGATGGGCCTCCATTTTTCATCCACAATGGCATAAAACATAACTGGACAAGGGAACACTTTGCCCGATTTCTGGGATTTGCGGGAGCCAAAAGACACCTGCGTACCCGACGCTGTAGATTCAGCAGCCAATTTTAAAGTTTCCCGCACTGAAGGGCTTACACCAAGGCGTGTTCCCATGCTGCGGCTGATGAGAACAGGTCCTCTTCACCGACAGAATGCGAAGACACTGACCCTGCAGGGTGGGGTACGTCTGCGAGGCCATATCTGCCTTAGAGTCTGAAGACACTGCTGATGGAGGCGAAGGCAGAGGGCATCATTTGCGGCTGGCAACACTTGTATTTACAAAATCTACTTTTGACATCAGGCTTTGAAAAAATGCTGTGACATCGGGCTGGGACTGTGACCCAGAAGGGTCCGCAGCAGTACCTAAGGGGTCTGGAGGTGAAATTTTATCCTGGGACTCCATTTTACACTAATAAGAAAAAAAGGGCACTGTCCTTTTAAGAGTCCCCAAATCGCGATCTCACCGCTATCTTAGCGGGCTACCAAACCCCAGGCCTAAAATCTAACAGAAGAGTGTAGAAGGAAAACCCAGAAAAACGTTACCTCAGAAGCTGCCAGCATGCTCTGTGAAAACGATAGTGAAACTAATCTGCACAGGAAAAGGAAATAACAGCCTGCGTCTTTGCTAGAATTAAAGTGCCATGCCGCTCACCTGTCGAGGGATCGTGGACCATAGGAAAATGGCCGTCCCATGCATTCCTATGGGTGAACAAACAGAAAAATGGCTACCCATGTAATACAATGGGAAAAAGAACACATTGATCCACAGCAAAACGGCATGCCCATGGCACGCCATGCAGTCTCCAGGACTCCCAAAAGGGGTCCCTGAACATTAGGCATCAGAGGGTCCCTAGAAATGGACCCCACTAGGACCAACCACCCCCATCAAAAGGGCGCCACGGCGGCTACAATATTTCCGCCCCCCAAGGTAGGAACCTGCACAGGATAGGGAAAAAACAGGATAGGGGTTTGGGCCTAGTTCTCCCGAGAGGCCAGGGGAACCGTGGGAGCCCAGAGGGTCCGACCATATCCAGAGATAGGGCCCACATCTGCCCCGAGACCGCTAGAGGTTTTGGGGGGACAATTACTCACCATACCACAATACCAGGTGGGTGTCACTCCAAAACAGATCACATGGGGTGCTGTCAGCCAGGGGGTACACCGCGACTCAGGGCGTTGCAGGTCGATCGCATCCCCACGACATTGTTCACTCGCAGACTCGTCCCTACCCGTAGGAATACTGTTATTGCGAGGCTTGGTTCTGGACTATAACCTGCTCACACTCGCTGGCCAGGCTGGGAGACCTTAAGGATCTAGATTATCCAGGCCGAATCCACAGCCAGCTGTTGCTTGTAGTTCTCCAGGAACTAACTAGTGAAAATAAAAAAATAAAAATAAAAAAAATCACTAAATAATTAAAATTCCCTATTTACAGCTAAGACCGAAGTCCCAGCAGGGAGCTAGGTCCTAAAACTAGGCAGAAACAAACTGCAATCGGAAGCAGAGTGTGTGGGGTTATGCCTGCAGGGACAGCCCCAAAGGGCGTGGTAAAGTTTTTCCTGCCTAGTGCCTATTCTTGATTGGAGGAGCATAACCCAATGGTAATAAGATATGGAGCTGCATCCGTCGATGAACCATAGAGAAATAAAGGTTTAAAGAAAAAACACCCCTCAAGAAGGAACAGCCCCCATTAAACAGCAGCCTGCAAAACTTCACGGTCAAAAGAAGCATCCGCAGATGCCAAAGTATCTACCATATAGAATTTTGTGAAGGTATGCACCGACGACCAAGTGGCCGCCTTGCAAACTTACGCTATTGATGCCGGATGGCCCAAAAAAGCACTTGGCGACCGAGTAGAATACGCCGTGACAGGGAAAGGTGGAACCTGACCTTTAATGGAATAGGCCTGAGACACCATCTGTCTGATCCATCTAGAGATGGATAACGAAGAAGCGGCCAGCTCTTTTCTTGGTCTGTCCGTAACCACAAAAAGCAAGTCTGACCTCCGAAAGGGCTCAGTAGCAATGTGATACACCTGAATTGCACAAACCACAAGACTTGCTTGATCCATAGAGTCATATCAATGTCATATCCTGTAAAAGGACTATTTATTCTATGAAAGACACCCCTGTGGGGCTGATTTTCATGCAGTCTATAAATGGAGTCCGATTTCAAGAGTGAAGCTGCCAAAACAGATCTGATTCTCAAACTGATTACTACTACTACATTTTTCGTTTTTCTTCTTTTCGCTCTCTTTTTACCTTTGTTTTCCTTGGTTATTGACATTACCTCTCGAACTAGGTTGACTGCAACTGGTGGCTCCCTCTGCTGATTCATGCCACCCCTTAACTGGGGATCTACTAGTCTTGGATACAGGCTCATCTGCCTCATAAGGATTGAACTCCTTATGAAATCGAATATTACAGGAGACGCACTTGATGGGCAGTAAGTTAATGACTCTCAAAAGACTGTGGGTTCAAAAGGCATGTAATGCTTCATATTCCACTTATGCTAGGGGTGTATATATACTTGTGAACAAATCATTGGCTTGTATAATTGAAGCAGTGCATACAGACCCACAGGGAAATACATAATATTACTAAATTAGTGTACATACAAACAAAAATCCTACACCAAGTTGTGCATAAAGTAATACAAATAAATAAAATAAATAAATATGTGCCTGTTTAAATTTCCATAACCATTATACCATCAATTCTGTGAAGAAAATATGCAAAATAGAAAGGAATATTAAGTCCCTCAATGTGCTGAAAACACTAGTGCCAACTGTGGATATGATCCAAGAGCCACAGCTGGATAGTCCCATGTGCACTATCCAGCTGTGGCTCTAGTGAGTAAAATTCAAGCACCTTAAAGATTCCTCCACCAATGTGCCACAAACCACTCCCTATGGTTAAACTCATGGAAAGAAGGGGGCTTCCCTGGGTTTGGGACTTTTTAGGCAGAAATCTATTTATCTATTAATCTCTATTTATGGTTAAACTCTTACCAGAGATCATGGCCCCCCATTCTCATGGTGTTGGCGTATGCAGTTTAATATAACCGTAGTGTCACAGACCACCATGCAAGAAGGATGTTGAATAAACGCAGAGCCTCCTCTTGCACACAAATCCTCAGTGATCATATATAAAAAACAGAAAATCTCCACTCGTGTGATAACATTTTAAACTATGAGCTTTATTCTACATGGTGAATCTTCTCCTATTGCACTTACATGGTTAACTTAAAAAAAGCACATTGGTGTAATTACAGAACGGACGTGGAGCGTTCCTGGTGTCCTTACCACCTCCATGCTGGTTACCGGAACCCTTGAAACAGTCCTCCACTCCTTCGCCAAACAACGGTATGCCGTGTAGCCCAAGAATTTTACTCACAAGAGCCACAGCTGGATAGTGCACATGGGACTCTAATTACTGAGAGGATCATATCCACAATTTTTTCACAGTTGGCACATGTGTTTTCAGCACATTGAGGGACTTTATATTCATTTCTATTTTGCATATTTTCTTCACGGAATTTATGATATAATGTTTATGGAAATGTAAACAGGCACATATTTATTTATTTGTATTACTTTATGTGCAACTTGGTGTAGGATTTTTGTTTGTATGTACACTAATTTAGCAATCATTTTTATATAAGTTGCAGCACTTTAAGACCAACTGACACAGGATAGGCACAATATTTAATTATTCGTATATTTTAGCGTGAGGCATTAGCACTATTTAAATGTATAAATACGTAATATTAGTTGTACAAATATGGCATAAGAGCAATGTTTTTGTTGGTATTTACATTCCTCTGCCATTTCAACCAGCTTTGTTGTACGTGATTCTGGAGAGGATCTCCCCCTACTGTCCCCCCCAATTTACTTCTAATGGGTGACTTTAATATTGTGCTCTCACCAAACCAAGATAGACCCATCCCACAAAGTCATCCACTGGTGATTTATCCAGATGGGCTTTTTCAGCGGATCCGACAGAGGTCCGGAGATGGAAATACCCTTCTACCAGGTCATACTCCTGTTTCTCTACCTCATATAAGACCTCCTCTAGAATTGACCTAGCATTTGACCTAGTGATATACTACTCCCTGACGGCTGTCATTAGGCTAGGAGGTCTTTTATCGCCCCCATTTTGGTTACACTGAGGTACCAGTCAGGGCTGTCCTCTCTCTCCGGCTCTCTTTGCTATTGCCATGGAACCAGTTGCTAAAGCTCTTCATATACAGTGGGTACGGAAAATATTCAGACCCCCTTAAATTTTTCACTCTGTTATATTGCAGCCATTTGCTAAAATCATTTAGGTTCATTCTTCTTCCTTATGAATGTACACATAGCACCCCATACTGACAGAAAAACACAGAATTGTTGACATTGTTGCAGATTTATTAAAAAAGAAAAACTGAAATATCACATGGTCCTAAGTATTCAGACCCTTTGCTGTGACACTCATATATTTAACTCAGGTGCTTTCCATTTCTTCTGATCATCCTTGAGATGGTTCTACACCTTCATTTGAGTCCAGCTGTGTTTGATTATACTGATTGGACTTGATAAGGAAAGCCACACACCTGTCTATATAAGACCTTCCAGATCACAATGCATGTCAGAGCAAATGAGATTAGAAAGTCAACCATCACTGCAGCCCTCCACCAGTCGGGGCTTTATGGCAGAGTGGCCCGACAAAAGCCTCTCCTCAGTGTAAGACACATGAAAGCCCGCATGGAGTTTGCTAAAAAACACCTGAAGAAGGACTCCAAGATGGTGAGAAATAAGATTCTCTGGTCTGATGAGACCAAAATAGAACTTTTTGGCCTTAATTCTAAGCGGTATGTGTGGAGAAAACCAGGCACTGCTCATCACCTGTCCAATACAGTCCCAACAGTGAAGCATGGTGGTGGCAGCATCATGCTGTGGGGGTGTTTTTCAGCTGCAGGGACAGGACGACTGGTTGCAATCGAGGGAAAGATGAATGCGGCCAAGTACAGGGATATCCTGGACAAAAACCTTCTCCAGAGTGCTCTGGACCTCAGACTGGGCAGAAGGTTTACCTTCCAACAAGACAATGACCCTAAGCACACAGCTAAAATAACGAAGGAGTGGCTTCACAACAACTCCGTGACTGTTCTTGAATGGCCCAGCCAGAGCCCTGACTTAAACCCAATTGAGCATCTCTGGAGAGACCTAAAAATGGCTGTCCACCAATGTTTACCATCCAACCTGACAGAACTGGAGAGGATCTGCAAGGAGGAATGGCAGAGGATCCCCAAATCCAGGTGTGAAAGACTTGTTGCATCTTTACCAAAAAGACTCCTGGCTGTATTAGATCAAAAGGAGGCTTCTACTAAATACTGAGCAAAGGGTCTGAATACTTAGGACCATGTGATATTTCAGTTTTTCTTTTTTAATAAATCTGCAACAATGTCAACAATTATGTGTTTTTCTGTCAGTATGGGGTGCTATGTGTGCATTCATGAGGAAGAAGAATGAACCTAAATGATTTTAGCAAATGGCTGCAATATAACAAAGAGTGAAAAATTTAAGGGGGTCTGAATACTTTCCGTACCCACTGTATCTCCCAATATTAGGGGCCTTAGGCAGGAATGGCTGGAGGAGAGGGTAGCTCTATACACAGACGACCTACTGCTATTTCTCAAAGACACAGGCTCTTCTCTGCAGGGTGCACTGTGGAATCTAAACTCATTCTCTGAAGTGACGGGCCACAAGGTGAACTGGTCCAAGTCCCTGTTGTTTGCTATTGACTCAGAGGCTAAGGATAGCGTAATGTCTGACCATCAATTGCAACGGGTAGATGGGTAGATACCTTCACATATCTTTGGGTACGGAACTCTAGAGATTCTAAATGACTACGCCTCACAGTACTTATCTCTGGTGGTTAAGCAGGTTAAAGTTAAACTGAAAGCGTGGGAGAACCTCCCTCTGTCCCTCCTGGGGCAGATTAATCTCCTTAAAATATATTTTTCTCTGAAATTCAACAACTTGTTTCGAAATTCCCTAAGTCTTTTCTGTGGAGTCCTCATCCTCCTCGGTAATGTCCACACTGATGTGCCCCACCTCCCAAGGGGGGTTAGCGCTTCCGGACTGCCACAAATATTACTTAGCGGCCCAATTGGTTACTGTCTCCTGGTGGCTAAGACCGGATTTGTTCAACCCCTCTACTGTCCTGGAGGCTGCAGTGGTAGGGTCAGTGGAAGCCCTTAGATGTCATGGTCCTAAAGCTACTTATGACATCACACCTTCTATGATGACTACCCTTAGAGCCTGGAGGGCTGGTCTTAACTGCAAGCGCTACCTATGCACCACAATGTCTCCAAAAGCCCCATTATCGAAAAATCCTATGCTCCCTCAACTTTTTAGACTTCCTGAACCCATAGCATGGACAAAAGTGAATATAAAAATAGTTCAAGACGTTTCCACGGATTTATCCATCCACCCCTTTGATTACTTTGTTTCTACTCACAATGTCCCCCCCCCCCCTTCATACCTTTTTCGATACTTACAGTTGTCCCATGCTTTAAGAACCCAGTTCCCCCCTGGGGAAACTAAGCTGGTGGCCTCAGACTTAGAAAGGATCTTGAGTGATGAGAGTCGCAAAAAGCCTACTTCTACCCTATATACGCAATACAAAAAGTGGTCACTTCCCCCACCTATAACTGGTCTTAACAGCAAGAAGCACTGTAAGGGCAAACGCATGTCAAAAAAGTGACTCGATAAGAATTTGGCTTTTTTGATACCCTATATGCACACCTACTTAGGGTATCCCTGCCTGACTTGGTGGTGTTGCGCCAACGCTGGATGACTGAAGATCCCAAGATGGATCCTGAGGACTGGGATGACATATGGGATTTTCCATTCCGAATTTTGGTCTCCTTGAGAGACCATCTAATACAGTTCAAACTGGTACATAGGGCATATTATACCTCTCATCGATAACATAAAATGGGGCCTACCCATTCTCCAGCATGCTGTTGATGCAACCACCCCCTGGGAAGACTTTACATATATATTCTGATGATGCCCTGCGATCAGTGTGTATTGGTCTCAGGTGCTGGAAACTATCCAATTAGTGACTAATATCTCTGTCACTCCTTCCCCGAGGGTGTGTTTATAGGGTCTAGTGGAAGATTTGATTCCCAGAGTGGCAGATAGACCCTTATTGGTCTCTTGTGGTTTTATGCGAGAAAAGCAATCACACTTCATTGGAAAAAACAGAACCCTCACACTTTACCTTAGTGGAAAAAATTTGTTAATAATGCTCTCCCCTTCTACAAAGACACATTTCCCTAGGGGCTGTCCTAAAAAATAATTTAGATAGAGTTTGGGCCAAATGGTTAGCGGAGCCCTACACGGCTGTGGATGGTTAACAGTTGTTATTCCAAAATTAAAAATATTTTCTCTGCTTAAATTGAAGACACTTACCCATACTCTCAGAAGAGGGGTTGAGGCTACCACTGTTCCCCTGCATGGTCGTGAATACCTCACTGGGAGATTATTGGACTTATATGCACTGGACTTTGAGTGATCATTTTTAAGTTGCACAGAGCACATAAGCACTTTATCGATTGATGTGGATGCACTTTATATATATATTCATTTGAAAACGTATGCATACTTGAGTTGTTACAGAGCACTTTATTCCTATTGATACACATGCACTTTATTATATTTATTTACTAAGGATTGGCATCATAACAAGGGGAACACCCCGTTTATGTCACTATAGCACTTTATTAATACATATTGGCATCAATATATTATACTTTATATGCACATATTTGTATGGCAAAATATGCGCTGCTTACTTGAGGTCTAACTTCAAGATATCTATATACTGTCTTCCCCTTTGGTAAATGTGAGGCAGCTGCAGTCTTAACATCCCCCATACACAATTTATTTATTATTAAACACTTGGCGCAAATATTTATAGCACTTGCACTTCAGACTCAAGGCCTGGAGAACCGCTTATTACATTTCATCATGTCCCTTTACACAAACCCTGACAGCAAAAGTTAAGGTGAATGGTCTCCTGTCGCACACCTCCATCCGAAATAGAATGCGTCAGGGATGCCCTCTATCACCCCTATTATTCATACTCCTGCTTGAACCTTTCCTTCGACAAATATGAGCAAATTAAGCTATCCGGGGAGTGACAGTTTCCAGACGACAATACATCTATCTTGCTTTTCTTAACAAAGCCCCACATCACCCTTCCTAACCTTATAAAATATTTACCATTCTTCCAATATGTCACAAATTGTAGAATCAATTTCAGCAAATCTTATGCTCTAAATGTTTCACTCCTCCCATCAGAGGTGACCTGGTGTAAACTGAAATGTCAATTCTCATGGAAATCAGATGCCATTACCTACCTTGGCAACACACCTGTCTGAACTATATGAAAGGAACTACCTACCGGCTTTACAATCCATCACAGCTAACCTCAAGAAATGGCACAAGCCACTCTTCCCGCGGTTTGAGCGTGCAGCCATCCTCAAAATGTATGTTTTACTGTGCATACTTTATATACTTCAAGCTATTCTGTTACAACTGGCCCAATTATTCCTATGCTCTTGCAAGAGATTATGCACCACTTTTCAATGGAGCAAGGGACACCCAAGAATAAATTATGAACAAATAGCTACACCCAAACTACAAAGAGGAATAGGTCTCCCAGACATTAGGTATTACTGGGCGTGTCATATGGCTTGCATAAAATATGGGAATGCCCACAAAAAAAAGATTGGGTTAGTCTAGAAGCCTCCTTCTCTGACACACCCATTGAAGTCACTCCATGGCTTAAAAAATGTCATACCCCGAAAAAAGTACTAGACCACCCACTCATTGGGCCTACTTTAACTTGTTTTAGAGTAGTTTGCTCAAAATTTAAACTGTCCTCGATCCCCAGTCCTATGATCCCGGTTTTCAACCGGGAATAACGGACATTTTTTGCAGATATAGAACCTGAATCCCGGTAACATAAACCACCACCTCCTTCATGCAGGTAAAATGCACAAGATGGAACACATTAATGACCTCTGGCCAGAAGCTTGTCTGACCCCATGGACTTACAGGCAACTTCAAAATTTACTCATTCAAATTCTAGGACTCTTTGGCCAATCCGCTTAATCCCTATGAGATGCTTTGCTTTAAGTTCGAACCTCAAAAACACATTATCTCCCCAATTCATAGTCTTTTGTGGGAAACAAACCCTCCAAAGCAAGTAAAGCTTGTACATCTTGGACTCTTTGTCCTACAACTTGATCTTTCCAGCGATCAACGTTCCATTCGCAAAGGGTCAATAAATGTATCGATCCAAGAAAATTGCTTTAAACTCATGTACTGATGGTATTGTACACCTACTTTACTACACAAATTCAACCCACCTCTTTCAGAAAGATGTTGGCATTGTCAGCAAGAGTAGGATACCATATTGCACATTTGATGGAATTGAGCACATATTCAACCTTTCTGTATTGCAGTCCATGAAAAAAATAACACGAGTAACAACATATAAGCTAAACTTCTCCCCTGCTCAATACCTGCTCCCTCACAACCCAGAAACTGTCTCCTCATATTTTAAATCACTAGCCATGATGATGTTAAATGCCACCAAAATGTGCATACCCAAACACTAGGGCACTTCACGAACACCCACTTTACGTGAATAGAACAACAGAATAAACAAGATAGCTGATACGGAAGAATTCATTTCGATTGCAAAAAATACACCTTCAAAATTCACCCACACATGGGCATGTTGGATCAACTTTAAATCAACAAAGGAATACCTCCAAGAAAGCTGAATAACCTCCCATAACCACACTTCGTAAGACATATAAATATTATCTGATAACACACTAGGTACACTTAATCTGCCAAATCCACGCTATGATTGCTAGTAACTTCACTAGATTTAACCACACATAGATGGACCCAATGGACAACCCCCGGGCAACCCCCCCCCACACTTTTTTTTCCCTCCTCTGTTCTGTCCTTCCTGCTCCTCTTTGCTCTCTCAAGTTAACCCAGGATGCACCCAAGTCTAGATAGACCCAACTCAGTTCCCAGACGGGATAATAACTACGAGGACTTAATTTGGCCTGAGTATTTACCTATCTAGGCTGTACTTCCTACACCCTCACATACCAAAAATATCAGCCCTTTACCTTTTGGGGTCAGGGTAAAGTCTAAGTGATGAGCCAGAATGACATATGCCTTGACAAGAAGTCATACTCCAAAAAAAAAAACAAATAAATAACATACTGATGCATCTACTCTTATTAACCTGGTGTTAACCATTCTAAAGTGACTATGTACTGCTTTATAAGACTTCATGTTTTTTTTTTTTTTGTAGTGATAGGCAGATGTATTTTCATAGATAGTATACCTACTACCTGTGTACTAAAATTCTGCATACGTTCAATTATCTAAGTACCATTTCTAATAGAAATTGTAACATTAGGTTTAAGTTAATTTATTGTACTAATGTAATTCATTCCTTCTTCTTTCTCCAAATCAAAGTCTGTGAAAGTATATCATATTCACTTGGTTTATTTTTTGCATTTCTTCAAGCACTTTCTAGTTTCCAAACCTAGGCAAATTAACATCTGCAGAGTCTTCAGGATTTTTTTTTTTCAGATAAGCAGACCCTCCTGCATGCATGCCTGAGCTAAGCCTAAGCAGATTGATTCCAGAAAATAAATGCTAAATGGATCATCTACCCCCACTTAAGATGGTCACAGCGAGAAATGCTAGAGGGTGTTTTTCAAAGTGATTTTTCAGCAAAATAAATCATGGGGACGTGGATGGGTGGGTGTGTTTGCTTTGAATATTAAAAATTAATTAAATCGCGTTTTAGGTTTGTAATTACATAAATGCAGTGTAGTTCCACTTTAACATCAGTTCATAAATTGGTAGAAGCACATATTAGATAGATCAAATTTCCGATTTACAGCGACTTTGCGCCACTGGCTGTGTTCTGCATTGCATATAATTAACTGACAAAATGTGCTCATGAACATAAACAAACACAGACATTTTAGAGAAAAATGTACTTACATTAGATGCAACAAATTGTTCCACTTCATTGTGATATGTGTCAAAAAGTAGGGACAGGGCCTGTCTGGGAATGAAAGAGAAGCACTAATTAACTACTTGTTGGTCTAAATATTTATGAACTATATTCTGTTACCAGCACATCCTGGTATAAAATGTACCTGCAAACACATCAACCACTTGAAGACTGGCATGTTAAACCTCCCTGTACACAAATTCAATTAATATTATAATTTTTTTTAAGAAAGATAGAGCTTTATTTTAGCTGTATTTAAAGGCTAAATTTACCTTTTGGAGCACTAAACAGGTCACATCCATATTAAGGGAGTAATGTACTCGAGCACCTCTAACCACAGCTCTGCCTACACAGGTGCATCTTTCAATCACAGGAAGTCCTGTCTGCCACCACAGGAGATGGCTTGTAGCTATGAATGAACTGTGAAGGCACTAGAGTAAGAACAGTAAGAACTTTGGATTTTGAGTAAACACCTGAAAGTATTTTTGATCAGGCATGGTGAGTCTTTTGAAGAACCTTTTTTTTGCCACAAAATTTTAGAAAATGCCGAAAGTTTTTTTTTACACAAAGTTGTCAATTTAATAAGATATTCCCCCCACACAGCATGGGCACTTTCATACCAAAACACATTCTGCTACTCCTCCAAGTATGGGGATACCACACCTTTTTCAATGCTTGCACTGATTATTTATCAGACATTGTGTATCACAAAAATCAACTTTTTTAACATTTAACATTCTTTCAAAAACACCGTGCTGCAATGCTCACCTCTGTACAAGTGGTCAGGGAATTCAGCTTAGTGTAGCGTCACCTATACAAGTCCCAATTCCTATAAATCAAGCAAGCCTAGCCTACTGGTACATGGCTGCCCCCAGAAATGCCATTTTCACTGGCAAGGAAGTACAGGAGGCTGAACAAAAGAAGTCGATTTTTCAGGACTGCAATTGGCAGCAGGGAATGGCTGAGAATGGTGCATGCCAGGAATGTAGTCAGTGTGTCAGTTCAGTTGGCAGGCACGGACGTGGACAGCAAACAGGCAAATGATCAGTCAAGGCAGCAGGTAGAAATTATGGCAGATACAACTAATCGATTGACAACTAAGCGATTATGAAAATGGTTGTCAACTATTTTCATAATTGATTAGTTGATCAGGCGATTAATTGGCCTGCATACAGAATGCATTATTTGTATACATAAGGAAATACAGTAAAGCACACATACAGCTCAGTACACCGTCCATACATGTAAGAAGTCAGTGCAGCACACAGACAGCTCAGCACATTCATGTCAGTAAGTGCCTGAGAACTTGTAAATGTTAATGTGTGAGGAGCAATACCTAATGGGACATGTAGTCCTGGGCATGAAGTGAGTGGTTTTAAAGGCAGAAGTTATTTTTTACCTTGCTATAAGGGCACTCTATACTATGCTTTGCAGCTTGCTATCGGGGCACTCTGAAGGCAGGAGGTGTCAAAAGTGTGGGTGGGGGACCCCAGCAGAGGAAAGTCAGGGCTGCTCTGTGAAAAATCATTACACAGAGCAGGTAAGTATAACATGTTTGTTGTTAAAAAAAAAAAAAAAAAAAGATGTATATCTCCCTTCCACCCTTCATATAGCTTCATGTCTGACTCCTAGTTAAAATGCCCATATATCCTACTTCTGAAGTGTATTTATTATTATATATATATATATATATATATATATATATATATATATTACTTTCACTGTATCACCGTATAAATGAACCCCTTATAGTACAGATTATATGTTATTTTTGTCTTACCGAGAAAATCCTTTTCGCTGAAGTTCATTGACAGACGCAGCTCCATATAATTCTTGACCATTGGGGTATGCTGCCCCCTACAGGAGTAGAACACTAGGCAGGAAAAAGCTTTACCACGCCTATGGGGTCATCCCTGCAGGCATACACCCACACACTCTGCTATAGGCTTCAGTTTCATTGCAAGCAGTGTTTAGAGGAAAAACCCCAATTCACTCAAGATAAGAGGGGCAGGTGCTGTGTCTGTCAATGCATTTCAAAGAAAAGGATTTTACAGTAAGACAAAAATCCAGTTTTCTCTATCGTTCACTGACAAACGCAGCTCCATATAATTCTTGACCATTGGGACATCCCAAAGCAGTATTTGCATGAGGGGTGGGAAAACAATGAAGAAAAAGAACATAATTCCCAACAAGGCTAACACTTTAGCCAACCAGAGAATATAGAGCTCAATCAGGAACAACAGAAGCTCACCTGGACAAACACCCTCAAAGAGACTAAGTCTCTTTCAAATAGCAGCCTGCAAAACCTTGTGGCCAAAAGAAGCATTCAAGGATGACAACACATCTACTTTACAAAATTTTGTGAATGTGTGCACAGACGACCAAGTTGCCTCCTTGCAAACTTGTACCACTGATGCTTGATGGCGAAAAACCCAAGAAGAACTCAGCGCCCTAGTAGAATGCACCTTCACAGGGAAAGGAGGAACCTGACCCTTCAGTGATTAAGCCTGAACCCCCATCTGCCTGATCCACCTAGAAATGGTCGCAGCAGACGCAGCCAATCCCTTTCTAGGTCCTTCCGTAAGGACAAAAAGAAAATCTGATTTCCTGAAAGATTCAGTAGCCACCATGAAAAACCTAATTGCCAAACCACATCCATAGAATGCAAAGCAATTTTCTTAGAATGTTTGGGCTTAGGACATAAAGCAGCAGCACAATGTCTTCATTTAAAAGAAAATCAGAAACCACCTTAGGAAGAAATGCCTGAATAGGTCGAAGTACCACTTTATCTCCGTGGACCACCAAATAAGGCGAACGGCAGGAAAGCGCCGCCAATTCTGATACTCTGCAAGCAGAAGTAATAGCCACCAAAAAGGCAACCTTCTGAGACAAGGTACGCCAAGGAATCTCCCTAATGTTCTCAAAAGGAGGTTTTTGAAGAACAGACAATACCAAATTCAGATCCCACGGAGGTAACGAGGATAGCCTCGGAGGGGACACATGATGGACCCCTTAGATAAAAGTGCGAATCAATGCATGCGAGGCTAAAGGACGTTGGAAAAACACAGCCAAGGCCGGCACTTGGCCTTTAACAGTAGCCAAAGCAAACTTCTGTTCGAAACCTCTTTGAAGGAAAGCCAAGATCCTAGCCACCGAAAAAAGCGAGAATGCACCTTCATGGATTCACACCATGAAATGTACAATTTCCACGTACAATGATAGATCTTCCTGGAAGTAGACTTCCTGGCCTTCAATCACTGAATCAGAAAGACCCCTATCCGACTTGATTCACCTGATGTGGCATTGCCCGAAGCTGCATAGATACAGGTCCGCAGTGCGCTTTGCTATTAATAGAGCCCTGGGGGTGGACATCCCTGGGGACCCTAAACACTGTATTTTGAGCATAGTAGACCAAATAGTGGAAGACAGATTCCTGAGAGAGGCTGCCTCTTGTGCTCTGTTCCAGGCCCGTCCTGCTTATCCTGCGACACTGGATAGCACCAGCCCCTCCTACTTACAGAATGTGGCTGGAGCAGATGGGGGGCACTCTCCGTATGGAAAAGGTTATATACCAACACAGGGGCTCACCACAAAAGTTCTCGAAAATATGGGGAGTCTGGCTGAAATGCCCAGGAATGGCCCCTAATGACCTCATTATGGATCGTCTACTATCTTAATTCTATGTAGTTCATGTGGGGTTGTTGTAGTTTTGCTACCTAACGGTTGTAGGGTGGGCAGGGGAGAATTCTTTACATATATGGTATTTTTGGTGTTGTACGAATTGAATTAAGAAGGTATCTGTGGAACTTGATAAGAACAATGCTTTGTGTGGGGATGGGGAATGGTAATTCATTTCTTTGTCATGACACTTGTACAATGTTTCAATGTTTATTGTGGTGGTGTGTGATTCTCTCAATAATGCTTTTTCTGATTTAAAAAAAATAAAGACCCCTATCCTTCAACACCTGGCTTTCAACAGCCACGCCGTTAAAACCAGCGACTGTAAAGCAGGACGGAAGATTGGCCCTTGAGACAACAGATCTTCCTTGAGAGGAAATCTCCAAGGAGCATGGGTGACCAATCTTACCAGATCTGCGTACTAAGAATGGCGAGGCCAGTCTGGAGCCACCAGAATGACTGGAATCCCCTCCGCCTCTATTCTGCGCAGAAGTCTCGGCAGGAGTTTCAGTGGTAGAAACGCATGGATCAGCCGATAATGATCCCAAGGAGCCAACAGTGCATTACCAGCGTCAGTTAGGGGATCCTGTGACCTGGCTACAAAAACCTTTGAACCTCCTTGTTGAGCCGATAGGCCAACGGGTCGACATCGGGTGTCCCCCCACCAAGCACACAGGAGATGAAACACCTCCAGGTGTAAAGACTAGTGATAAAACTATATTGATTTTTAGTTGCCGATATTTTGGTGATCGCATATCGGTATCGCCCGATATTTTGTACACTTTAAATTTTGCAAAATAAACACAAATTTCGACACAAATCTGTTACTGAACATGTTAATCTTGGTTTATTAACATTTTTAACATTAAGGGCTCGTTCTTCACACCTTAACTGCATGAAAACTGATAGGAAAACTGCACTTGCAGGGACATCAGTTTCACATCAGCTGATTGTGAATGATGCATAAACTGCTGCAGTAGTGCACTCACTCACTGCAATGATTTTAAATCCCTACTGCAGTGCAGTCAGTGCAAAACTGCTAGAAAAATGCTAGGCAAAAGCTAGACAGTGGATAGGACTGGAGTCAGTTGACTATTGCTGCAGTAGAACACTCACTGCAGTCAGTGCAAAACAGCTAGAAAAAAGCTAGACAAAAGCTAGACAATGGATTGGAGGGGACACTAGTACTACTACACTTTTCAACACTCCCAGTTAAGTAGAACAATATTAATCTGCAGAAAGCAGAACATGTCAGCATGTCCATGGTCACCTGTTAAACGGCTTCTGTTTTGTACATATAATGCTGCCACTTCATTAACATGCTCACTTGGTACAGGAGGAGAGGAGGACAGAGGAGCAGAGAGAGTGAGGCATCTTCTAGCATGGGAAGCAAGTCTTTTGTAGCGTGCCTCATTTTCTTTCCACCACTGAAGAGGATCACTTCTTCTGTCAATTACTGTTTCCTTCAAATAGAGATGAAGTTCATCATCCAGGCTTATTATTGCAGATTCAGAAGAAATTGAATCCTCCGCATGAGGCCCAAATAAAACACTGAAAATGTCATGATCAATTCGACCATGATGAAGATGATTTTCTTCTGTTCGTTGTGGTATTTTTGGAAATTTTTCTGTTTTTGTAGCATGCTGCTCTTTCGGATTATAAAAATGCTGTTCTGAAACCTCCTGCTCCTCCTGTTGAATAACTTCTGCCAGCCATTGTTTTGCCTTGGCCAATACATCATTAGAAGAGAAAGCATGGTTCTTGTATCGAGGATTCAAAAGACTTGCAAGCACAACATTTTTAATCTCTTCATGCTTCTCAAAACATATATCAATCAAAGTACTTTGGCTTGACAGAGCATTTGAAAGTTGGAGGGTGTTGTGTGCCATAAAGTCACAGAGGTCTGACATATCAGCAAGCCTCATTCATTTCCGCATGTTTGCTCCGCTGTCTCAACGTAGCACAAGCATCACTCGGTCTTTGTCGATTCCCCAGTCTTCAAGCATGCCTAGAAACATATCTCTACTGTACTCAGTGTGGGATCCTTGCATCACTTTTGTATTCAACACCAATTGCCTTTTTGTCCATCCGCTTTCAATGAAGTGGCATGTAAGAATCATTAGTGACTCTGACTGTTTGTCCTGACCAGTCGTGAATGAGACTGAGTTGCCAGCATTCTCTGGTTGCAGCATAGCCTTTACTTTCTCAACGACCTTTTGGTGAATCTTTCCCAGCATTTCGGTTCGATAATACTTCTCGCTCTTCAATGTGTAGCTTGGCTCAAGTATGGACATCAACCACTTAAATCCTGAGTCAGACACCAATGTAAATGGCTGGTTATCAGTGACCATTATCTGTGATTACTCTGTCCAGCAGTTGGGATCTTCCATCTGAATCTTGACAGTGACAATATTCATTTTGTTTTTTTTGTGCTGCATGATATAATTAAATATGATGAACTATTAGATGGGCCCAAAAATTGGACGTATTTTTGTTTTTCGCAGTTACTGATCCCATGCTTACATTGTCTGTGCATGTGTTGCACACTGCTGCTTTTCCTGGAGATGGTTGAGATTAGAAATAGTCCCAGACCACACTTTTACTTTTTCTGTCTTCATCTCCATTGCAGTTTGAAAGAGACAATAAAGTTAAAAAAATGTCTGGCTGGCTGCTGACACCCTGCCCTGCTGTGGGTGGCTTGCTGGCACCCTGTTGTGCATCGGTCGGTGGCTGATGCCTGGCAGTGTGGGTTGCTTGATGGCACCCTGTTGTGGGTCGGTGGCTGATGCCTGGCAGTGTGGGTTGCTTGCTGGCACCCTGATGTGCTGTGACTGGCTGCTGGCACCCTCTTGTGGGTCGGTGACGCCTGGCAGTGTGGGTGGCTTTCTGGCACCCTATTGTGGGTGGCTGGCTTGCTGGAACACTGTAGTGGGTGGCTGGCTTGCTGGAGCACTGTGGTGGGTGGGTGGCTGGCTTGTTGGAACACTGTGGTGGGTGGCTGGCTTGTTGTCACCCTGTCGTAGGTGGCTGTCTTGGTGTCATCCTGTCGTAGGTGGCTGTCTTGGTGTCACCCTGTCGTGGATGGGTGGCTGGCTTGCTGGAACACTGTGGTGGGTGGCTAACTTAGTGTCACTGTTGTGGGTGGCTGGCTCTCTGAACACTGTGGTGGGTGGCTGGCTTGGTGTCATCCAGTTGTGGGTGGCTGGCTTGGTGTCAACCCTGTTGTGGGTGGCTGGCTTGCTGGAACACTGTGGTGGGTGGCTGGCTTGGTGTCACCCTGTGGTGGGTGGCTGGCTTGCTGGAACACTGTGGTGGGTGGCTGGCTTGCTGAAACACTGTGGTGGGTGGTTTGGCTTGCTGAAACACTGTGGTGGGTGGTTTGGCTTGCTGAAACACTGTGGTGGGTGGTTTGGCTTGCTGAAACACTGTGGTAAGTGGCTGGATTGGTGTCACCCTGTGATGGGTGGCTGGCTTGCTGGAACACGGTGGTGGGTGGGTGGCTGGCTTGCTGGAACACGGTGGTGGGTGGCTGGGCTTTCTGGAACACTGTGGTGGGTGGCTGGCTTGCTGGAACACTGTGGTGGGTGGCTGGGCTTGCTGGAACACTGTGGTGGGTGGCTGGGCTTTCTGGAACACTGTGGTGGGTGGCTGGCTTGGGGTCATCCTGTTGTGGGTGGCTGGCTTGGTGTCACTCACCCTGGCCTGTTGTCGGTGGCTGGCTTGCTGGAATACTGTGTGGTGGGTGGCTGGCTTGGTGTCACCTGTGGGTGGTTGGCTTTCTGCTGGCACCCTGTTGTAAAGTGTTTTGTACAGAAAGAAACCATCTATTTAGTGGGACTTTATGGCAACATAATTTTTAAGTCAAAATATCATCCAGTAGGATATAGTAAAATTCAGTATTTATTGTAGACAAAAGGACTACATAAGTTGTAAATAGTGTGAATGAACATATTCAATATGCATTTGAACATAAACATAAATTTGCAAATGATGTAAAATACATATTCGACTACTGCTTGGAGTGGTGTATACTTCCAATGCATTTCGATAGCAATACATATATAGAGATATCTTCATCAGGGATTCAATACACCACTCCTGAAAGGCATAACAATAATACAATTGCACAATTGCATAAATTCATGAAGTATCCATTAACAATGAACATGCAATGAGGAACGCATTCCCAAAAGGAGCATTCTCCCTGTCTATCCCCCCCCAGATAGCATACCTAGAAGCCAACTCTTATAGGTCTCCCCCCATGAACATTTCTGCCATAAAGATGCAAGAGCCAATGTGAATAGTTTTCTCACAGATCCAGGTGGTCTATACCTAGAAATACATATACCACTATAAACTGCAGTCATGCACTTCTATATATAAATGTCTTCCTTCCTATAGCCTGTTTGGTGACCCATAGTGCCTTAATGCTTACCTCCATGGAATCAAGGAATATTTCGTATATGTATGTATTGGGCCAGGAGGAAGATCAGAAGAAAGATTGTTCAAAGGAGTCTGGTGTATAGGCATAAAATATGCACTCACAGTTTTTGTAAACCAGTATCTGTGTGATCATTACGAAATGAATGAATGAAAAGAAAAATAATGATAATAAAAAATATTAATGAAGCATGAAAGAGAAAAAAACAAACAAAAATATATATAGATGTGAAGCAAGACTTAAAGGAAGTGTACTCCCCGAGCCTGGTGTTTAAATAAACAAAATAGTAAATACA
Organism: Pelophylax lessonae; assembly: GCF_965119305.1. Classification (NCBI taxonomy): domain Eukaryota; kingdom Metazoa; phylum Chordata; class Amphibia; order Anura; family Ranidae; genus Pelophylax; species Pelophylax lessonae. Next base: position 267,287,634 of record NC_138769.1, on the reverse strand, counting down.
GTGCCTTGCGAAAGTATTTGGCCCCCTTGAACTTTGCGACCTTTTGCCACATTTCAGGCTTCAAACATAAAGATATAAAACTGTAATTTTTTGTGAAGAATCAACAACAAGTGAGACAATCATGAAGTGGAACAAAATTTTTGGGATATTTCAAACTTTGTTAACAAATAAAAAACTGAAAAACTGGGCGTGCAAAATTATTCAGCCCCTTTACTTTCAGTGCAGCAAACTCTCTCCAGAAGTTCAGGGAGGATCTCTGAATGATCCAATGTTGACCTAAATGACTAATGATGATAAATAGAATCCACCTGTGTGTAATCAAGTCTCCATATAAATGCACCTGCACTGTGATAGTCTCAGAGGTCCGTTTAAAGTGCAGAGAGCATCATGAAGAACAAGGAACACACCAGGCAGGTCCGAGATACTGTTGTGGAGATGTTTAAAGCCAGATTTGGATACAAAAAGATTTCCCAAGATTTAAACATCCCAAGGAGCACTGTGCAAGCGAGAATATTGAAATGGAAGGAGTATCAGACCACTGCAAATCTACGAAGACCTGGCCGTCCCTCTAAACTTTCAGCTTATACAAGGAGAAGACTGATCAGAGATGCAGCCAAGAGGCCCATGATCACTCTGGATGAACTGCAGAGATCTACAGCTGAGGTGGGAGACTCTGTCCATAGGACAACAATCAGTCGTATACTGCACAAATCTAGCCTTTATGGAAGAGTGGCAAGAAGAAAGCCATTTCTCAAAGATATCCATGAAAAGTGTTGTTTAAAGTTTGCCACAAGCCACCTGGGAGACACACCAAACATGTGGAAGAAGGTGCTCTGGTCAGATGAAACCAAAATCAAACTTTTTGGCAACAATGCAAAACGTTATGTTTGGCGTAAAAGCAACACAGCTCATCATCCTGAACACACCATCCCCACTGGCAAACATGGTGGTGGCAGCATCGTGGTTTGGGCCTGCTTTTCTTCAGCAGGGACAGGGAAGATGGTTAAAATTGATGGGAAGATAGATGGAGCCAAATACAGGACCATTCTGGAAGAAAACCTGATGAAGTCTGCAAAAGACGACTGGGACGGAGATTTGTATTCCAACAAGACAATGATCCAAAACATAAAGCAAAATCTACAATGGAATGGTTCACAAATAAACATATCCAGGTGTTAGAATGGCCAAGTCAAAGTCCAGACCTGAATCCAATCGAGAATCTGTGGAAAGAACTGAAAACTGCTGTTCACAAACGCTCTCCATCCAACCTCACTGAGCTCGAGCTGTTTTGCAAGAAGGAATGGGCAAAAATATCAGTCTCTCGATGTGCAAAACTGATAGAGACATACCCCAAGTGACTTACAGCTGTAATCGCAGCAAAATGTGGTGCTACAAAGTATTAACTTAAGGGGGCTGAATAATTTTGCACGCCCAATTTTTCAGTTTTTTATTTGTTAAAAAAGTTTGAAATATCCAAATTTCGTTCCACTTCATGATTGTGTCCCACTTGTTGATTCTTGTTGATTACAGTTTTATATCTTTATGTTTGAAGCCTGAAATGTGGCAAAAGGTCGCAAAGTTGAAGGGGGCCGAATACTTTCGCAAGGCACTGTATAAAGATAATAAAAAGCAGCAGCAGCAGCAGTAGTAAAAAATGTGTGAAAAAAATAGACCTGTATTGGGCTATCTACAGCGCGTGCTAAAATATCAATTAAATGTGCAAAATACTGTGCAAACAATATAAAATATATATATAAAAATATATATATATATATATATATATATATATATGATCCCAATGCTTGATTGATATTGTGCGAATAATTGATTAAATATATAAAATAAATAAATGATGTGACATGTGAATCAATATTGTGACATGAATTGCATATAACAAATAAATATATATATTTAAAAGTTCATCAAATGATAATAAATCAACAAATGACAGTGAAAGTTCCAATTTTTGGTTTTCTTCAGTGCAAAAGGATTTCTTCAGAAGTGGATTATAAAGTGAAGGTGCTTAGTGATATTTTCCACAATTATTGTGATTTTTCTTAAAAGTGCAGGTGCTGGTTTCCTTTATCCTGTGGTATGTAAAAGGTGGGTGACTTACCAGATGTAATGGGTCTCATATATCGTATGATATTGAGACCAATCACGCTTGTAGGGCCACGGTAGGACCCCTTGTGGTGCCTCCTGGATATGCAGGTTATGGTTGCTCCTCATCGTTCCACGTATCAGCATACAGTAGATGGGTAAATGGGATAAAAAAGCTCCAGAAAGTGTGATAAAGTGTGATAAAGTTTAAAAGGTTTCATTTCCCATAAAAGCAGTTTTCCAATTAAAAGGTCGGCAATTGTAGGCAAAATGGGTTAAGGGTCCCCGTGACATAAATGTACAAACCATGCAGAGTGGCGAGCGGAGGTAATTCCGGCTTGCGCTCCAGTGTACGTCACGTAATGCGTTCCACGTTATGATGCGTTTCGTCACATCAGGTGACCTTTGAAAACGTCACCGGATGTGACGAAATGCATTACGTGACGTACACTGGAGCGCAAGCCGGAATTACCTCCGCTCGCACTCTGCATGGTTGTACATTTATGTCACGGGGACCCTTAACCCATTTTGCCTACAATTGCTGACCTTTTAATTGGAAAACTGCTTTTATGGGAAATAAAACCTTTTAAACTTTATCACACTATCTGGAGCTTTTTTATCCCTTTTACCCATCTACTGTATGCTGATACATGGAACGGTGAGGAGGAACCATAACCTGCATATCCAGGAGGCACCACAAGGGGACCTACCGTGACCCTGAGGGCCTACAAGCGTGATTGGCCTCAATATCATACGATATATGAGACCCATTACATCTGGTAAGTCACCCACCTTTTACAGACCACAGGATAAAGGAAACCAGCATCTGCACTTTTAAGAAAAGTCACAATAATTGTGGAAAATATCACTGAGCACCTTCACTTTATAATCCACTTCTGAAGAAATCCTTTTGCACTGAAGAAAACCAAAAATTGGAACTTTCACTGTCATTTGTTGATTTATTATCATTTGATGAACTTTTAAATATATATATTTATTTGTTATATGCAATTCATGTCACAATATTGATTCACATGTCACATCATTTATTTATTTTATATATTTAATCAATTATTCACACAATATCAATCAAGCATTGGGATCATATATATATATATATATATATATATATTTTTTTTTTTTTTATAATAATTTATATATTTTTTATATATATATTTTTATATTGTTTGAACAGTATTTTGCACATTTAATTGATATTTTAGCACGCGCTGTAGACAGCCCAATACAGGTCTATTTTTTTCAAAAATATATATAGAGAAAATAAAAAAGCATGAAATATACGAATACAAATAAAAATAAATATAAATAATAATAAAAAAATTAAATTAAAAATAGAAATAATAAATATAAAAATATATAAAAATAAAAAATAATAAAAATAAATGGGACACCAGAGAGATCACAAAGACCGGTTTCAGTATTGAGCCTGCTATCTGTCTATCCACGGGGTCTGTAAATACTGGGGACTCCTCCACTGGAACCACAGTAGACTTGATTAGTCTGGAAACCGGATGATCCCCCTTCTGTGGTACGTGGTCCATCTAGCAGATACCGCGTCCACAAAGTGGTAGCGCCTTTTAAAGCATCTAGGCACCACTAACATTTGTTTGATGCGCCCCCACTGTTCATTGACAATGTTGTCAAAAAGTTACGAACAGGGAAAAACCTTGCCCGACTTCTGGGATTTGCGAGTGCCAAAAGACACCTGCGTCCCTGATGCTGTAAAATCTTCCGCCATTTTTAAGGTTTCCCGCACTTATACTCTATATGTGCTGCCACCAGAGCGTTTTCCCGTGCGGCTGCTGACGAGGATACATCCTCCTCGTCATCAGAATGCGAAGATGTAGATCCTCCAGGATGGCATGTGTCCGCGGCGGCCATATCTACCTCAGAATCTGAGGATACTAGAGAGGCAGAGGAAGGCATAGGGTGCTTTCTACTAGTGGCATTTTTAAAAACGAAATCCACTTTTGACACCAGATTACATAGTTACATAGTTAGTCGGGTTGAAAAAAGACACAAGTCCATCCGGTTCAAGCAAAAAAAAAAAAAAAAAAAACAGTATTGAAAACCCAACCATACAATCCCATATACACAATCCTATACCCGCTGTTGATCCAGAGGAAGGCAAAAATAAACTCCAGCAAAGTTTGATCCAATTTGCTACAGCAGGGGAAAAAAATTCATTCCTGATCCCCCAAGAGGCAATTGGATATTCCCTGGAAAAAAATGTTAGTACCCATTTATATTATGTACACCTAGGAAAGAATCCAGGCCTTTTTTAAAGCAATTTAGTGAGCTAGCCAGAACCACCTCTGGAGGGAGTCTATTCCACACTTTCACAGCTCTTACGGTGAAGAAACCTCTCCGTATTTGGAGACGAAATCTGTTTTCCTCTACACGTAAAGAGTGACCCCTTGTCCTCTGTGTTGACCTTAAAGTGAACAACTCAACACCAAGTTCACTATATGGACCCCTTATGTATTTATACATGTTGATCATATCCCCCCTTAATCTCCTCTTCTCAAAAGAGAATAAATTCAGTTCCTCTAATCTTTTCGCATAGCTGAGCTCCTCCATGCCTCTTATTAATTTGGTTGCCCTTTTCTGCACTTTCTCCAGTTCCCCGATATCCTTTTTAAGAACTGGTGCCCAAAATTAAACTGCATATTCCAGGTGAGGTCTTACTAATGATTTGTACAGGGGCAAAATGATATCTCTCTGTCTGGAGTCCATGCCTCTGTTAATACAAGAAAGGACTTTGCTTGCTTTGGAAACAGCAGATTTGCATTGCATGCTATTATTAAGCTTATGATCTACCAGAGCACCCAGATCCTTCTCCGCTATGGATTCCCCCAGTTCTACTCCACCTAGTATGTATGATGCATGCATATTCTTAGCCTCCAAGTGCATAACTTTACATTTATCAACATTAAACCTCATTTGCCACATAGTTGCCCAATGAAACAGTGCATTGAGGTCAGCTTGTAAGTTGAAGACATCCTGAAAAGAAGTTAATCCACTGCAAAGCTTTGTGTCATCTGCAAAGACTGAAATGCTACTTTTAATCCCAGACCCTATATCATTTTTAAAGATATTAAAAAGTAAGGGTCCCAACACTGAACCTTGGGGTACACCACTAATAACTTTAGACCATTCAGAGTAAAAATCATTAACCACTACTCTCTGAATTCTTTCTTTTAGCCAATTTTCTATCCAATTACAAAGCGATCTTTCCAAGCCAGTAGACTTTACCTTACACATTAGCCGTGTGTGGGGAACTGTGTCAAATGCTTTTGCAAAATTCAAGTATTGTGAATGAAATATGCCTTCAGACAGCAGCAGTCTGAGCATATAGAAGAATTAGTTATCGTGCCACATCCTAAAGTTTACTAAATAGAGAACATGGAAGACTAGGAAGGAAGGATTTTCCAGGCACACAATGTAATTAAAATCAATATTTATTTAAATTCCATAAAAAACAAAAAAACAAAAAACAAATGATGAAAACATGTCCAGTATAAAACCGATTAGGACCCAAGATGGCTCACCAATCGTATGTATAACATACAGCAGTTCTAATGAATTTGATTCTACACAAATACAATGCTGTTAACCATATCCTGAATAAGAGAAAGAAGCTATAAATACATCAAGGAGATCCTGTCAGTGGTTGGTCCAATTGTAGGCACCGTCCAGCACAGGGTCAGATAATGGTGACAAATAGTAATAATTCAATTGCTCAACATGTTTCGCCTCATACAGAGGCTTCGTCTGGAGCTTAATTGTGAATAAATGTTGTATATGGATTCTGTATGAAACACAAAATTGCCATTAGACATCATGTATTACATATAATCGAATATGACATGTGTTGTTCTATAAAATTGAGGACTGCATGTATGTTCATGACGACTCATCCAATCACTGGTTGGGAGCGCATATGTTAATAGGCAGGAACCCCCGTGGGCGCAACGGATAATGCACACCCAGAGGCTCACCAATTGATTCCATGTGGGGGACCACACAATATCGATTGATAATTAAATGTTTGTCAATGGTAATTTAAATTCTATAACAACAAACAAAAACCAGGTGGTTTTATACATACCTGTATACTGGTTATGCAGGACAAAAGTCACCGCAATGTGATTGGTAGTTAGTAACGAAGGGACACTCATGGGCTAGTCAGAGCTTGGTATCATATGAATAAAGCTGGCCCAGGAATGGTAAAGACCTGGCTGCCATCTGGATTAAGGTATAATGATTAAATTAGTATTAAGCTATAATATGTAGTCTAGCAACTAATCAATGATTCTCAGAATGAAAGGTAGCTACCATATAGGTACTGTGCCCATAAGGAAACCATAGAAACCCAATCCATGAAATAAAGACATGCAAGAAAGTAGTCACCAGAACACAGAGGATATTTGGTGAATAGTAATCTAAGTCATGTCAATTAGGTGGTGCAAAATGAAGAGGTTGAAACAAAAAGGAAGGAGTTGCCGTAAGGCTTAGCATCTTACCAATCAATTAAAATTGCTGAGAACGTTTTCATATAACTATTTGGGTTGGGCCCGTAAGTTATACAATGTAGAAATGATATTTGGATTTCCTATAGTAGGTATAAATGATATTATAGAAACTGCCATAGAGAGCAACTTGGTATTCAAATTAAAGTAGAGTTAGGCTCAATAAGAATAAATACCTTTGACCAGCTCTGTACTACATGTCCACGGTGTCCTCTCCGGATGGGGAACCGCCGCCATAATGAAGTCTAGGTGTATGGCCTCTTTATAGTGTGGGCCCCGAGCGGCTCGTCTAAGATGTCACCGCTCCGGCCGCCCCCCGACGTAACCTCGCAATAACCGGGACGGCACGGAAGGATGCGCCGAGAATCGCGGGTCCGTTCGGGGAGAGCGAGCGTGTCTGTAGGACAGGAAGTGTCCTTATATCCGCTCGCTATGCCGCAGGACGTCACCGCCGGAAGGGCGAAGCGTCACTGCGGCCTATCTGGCCGCACATGTACCAATGAAGGGAGCCAGCCAGGAACCATCCCGCAGCGCCCCCACAGGTCACCGCCACAACACACGCGATCCCAACAAACCAGCGATGAAGAGGAAAAGGTCACCACTGCAAAGTGAACAAAAGTAGAGGTTAGATATGACCCTGAAGAGGTTCAATGTTAGTTACAATTTATCACCATCACGTCACAAAGTAGAAAAAACGCAAAAATACATATATAGAAACTCAAAACAAAACAATGATAATACGTCGATAATGACATACAAATATACCGTATTTAAGCATAGATTACAAAACATACATAATGAAAAATTATGCCATATGGAAGGGGAATGTATATATTTTGAAAGACAAAGCTACTGGGATGGTTACTTAAAAAGCAAACTGATATCCCATGCATCACAACGTTTGTTGGTCTAAAAGGAAAAAAAAGGCGAGGGAAAGAGATGTCTCCCGACTCTAGCTATTAGAGATTAAGATACACCACTAAGCTGGGCGCTACTAACTTAGTGTTACAAGAAGTTTTCACAATTCTAGCATGGATTGATTTGGACAAGAAATACAGCCGAATAGTGCATAAGGTCTTCACAGATCTATCATACTTGTAAGGTTTTAAAAGCCAAACCTACAAAAAAGGTTTGTAGGACTGCATTTCGTTAATCCCTGGCCTTTGTGTTGCATTTAAACGCTCAATCCAGAGGGTTTCCCTCTGGAGAATGCGTTTATCCCAATTTCCCCCATGGGGATCTTGGGGGATAATTTCTAAAACGAAAAACCTAGCCTTCCTGGGATTAAATTTATGATGGAGATCTATATGCCTACTCACTGGTGTAATCATTTTACCCCCCGCTGATACATATACATGGTCTCTAATTCGCTGGCGCAGTTCCCTAATTGTTTTGCCCACGTAGAAAGTGCCGCAGGCACAATACATTAAATATATTACGCCGCGGGTATTACAATCTGCTCTAAATCTTGGTCTGAACATTTCACCATCAGGAAGTAAATACTGTGTGGATTCCTCCACCCATGGGCAAAACGCATATTCTTTACATCTGTATGTGCCCTTAGGGGAATTCAATCTGGTTTGTGGCATCTGATAATGGCTTGACGTTAGGTGGTCTCTTAGAGAAGTTGTGCGTTTGAACACAATTTGGGGGTATTCGCTTATGTATTTTTTAATGATAGAATCATTATAGAGTAGGTGCCATTGTTTTTGTAGAATAGATCGTAGGAGATCGTTTCTGTTTTGCGCTGCGGCCCGATTGAATGCCTCCCTAAGTATACGCTTACTATAGCCTCTATGTTTAAGACGATCACGAAGTAAATTCGCTTGCTTTTTAAAGTCAGCATCAGACGTGCAATTTCATCTGAGGCGGACGTATTGGGCATACGGGATGCTTCGGATTAGTGCTGGAGGATGTGCGCTGGAAGCATGCAAGATAACATTTCCTGCAGTTTCCTTACGGTAGAGATCCGTGCTTAGATGTCCATTCCCTAGTTTGCGTACCGTGAGGTCCAAGAAGTTAACCTGTGATGGGTTTATAGTACTGGTCAATTTAAGATTGAATGTATTGACATTAAGTGCTAAGATGAATTCATCTAATAGATGTCTAGGACCTGTCCATACTACAAAGATATCATCTATGAATCATAACCAGACGGCCACATACAGTAGGTGAAGAACTCGGATAAAACATCATCAGACGTAATTTGTCGTTCCCACCCCCCAGGTACAGATTAGCGTAGGCCGGTGCGCAACAAGTGCCCATGGCCACGCCCTGTACCTGGAGGTAGTGGGAACCGTTAAAGACAAAGCAGTTATGTTTAAGGATGTAAGAAAGCAGTTGTAACAAAAATTCACAAAAGGGCCATGTTCGATGGTCCTGCTCATACAAAAAGGTACGTATCGTCTCAATGCCCTGCTCGTGAGGGATGCTGGAGTAGAGAGCCTCCACATCCAAAGTCACGAGCAGGGCATCAGGAGGAACGACCATATCGTTTAGTGTTTTAAGAAAGTCCAGAGTGTCACGGGCCCTACTTCCCCCCCCTTCTTTTCCTCTCTACTGCACCCCCAGTACTTTGCTATCTTCCCCAGCATGGAATTCTTCGCTCCCCCCTGGCTGCTCACTCCTTTGCCTGCCCCCCCCCCCCCCACTGTGCTGTCCCTCTCCCCTCCCCAGCAAGGTGCCTGAATGTCTGCTTCTCCGCCTTCATGCTCACTGTGGACAATGAACACATTCCTTGTGTGGGCTCGAGTAGAGGGGGGCGGGGCTGGTTGCTGGGGCAACTGGACGCCAGGCTGGGAGTTGCCTGGCCCACCTGCTGGGACACAAGTCCTAAGATATTTAGCTGAGTGAGAGTCTCTCCTGGGTTATTCATCTTTGCTGTTTGGAAGACTGTGTGTCCCTGAGCTGCGGCCAGAGAACACAGAATCCCCTATTGGTTCCTGTGGGCCTCTTTAATCCTACAGCCAACCTGGAGTTTGGAATTACCTTGTCCTTTCCTACAATCTGGAGTGTGGATTAACCCTGGACCTTCCTGCTGGTGAGTGGATTAACCCTGGGCCTACCAGAACTCTGCCTGGACTTTGTCACTTCATTGTTTGCCCTGATCCGTGTGTGGCCAAATCCCTTGCTGGCCAGGAGCCCCCTGTTACGGACTACCCCTGCTATCTGGAACTCTGTCCTACCCACGTTGGGTCTGACCCTGGACACCTTTGTTTTGCCCCTTTCTTGGTGAGCCTACCCGCTACCGTTCAATAAAAGGCTTTGTTGGCACTCCTGCTCTCCATGTGCGTTCTGTCCCACTTACACTTCCGTCACACTGGTTGGCAGCGGCGGGATTAGAACGCTGAAGAGGATGGAGAGCAGCCCCATCACCCTGGATCTAACGCGGGGTGGGGAGTACAGAAATTGGACTGTGGCAAGTTTGCAAGAAAAGGCTCAGGAGTTAAGCCTTACCTACAGGGGCCTGTCCAAAGAAGAGCTGGTCACCGCTATTGAGGAAGCCAACCTTCAGAGAACTGAAAGCTTGAATGCTCCGCCGTCAGAGAATGAACAGAGTGCATCCGCCGTCTCAAGTCCCAGGAGCCCTTGGATCACATGGTACGAAGAGGAGATGGCTATCCTGGGGCCCGGGGCCACCTTGGATGACAAGCGGGAGGCTATCCGAAGGGCTCATGAGCGAGAAACCATGAGAGGCCTCAGGGGATATGACCCTCTCCCCAGCCCACGAGTCGGTGAGCCTGATTGGCCAAGGGTGACTCGTAAAGACTTCAAGCCTTTTGTGAAGCTACAGGGGATGTGGAAGGGTTCTTCCAGGACTTCGAACACTTATGTCAGCTGCTGGAGGTGCCCCGTGGAGACTGGGTACGCCACCTAGTGGGCCTGCTGGAAGGGGGTGCGGCTGCTGCCTACCGGACAATGAACGCACAGTGGAATCGAGATTACAGTAGGATCAAGACTGTACTAGAACACTACGCGGTAACTTCAGAAACCCACCGGATCAAATTCCGGGACCTCTCCTGTCATTCTGAGCCTTCCTTCAAGATGTATGCGCACAAAATCTCGCGGGCCTGCCGACGCTGGCTGGAGGGGGAGCAGGCCTTTACTATTGAACACGTTATCCAGGCCTTTCTAAAGGAACAATTCTTTGCCAAATGCCCAGCAGAGGTGCGGGAGTGGGTGAAGGAGAGGGACCCTGGCACCCTTGAGCGAGCTGCTGCACTGGCAGACGAGGCCCTTGCCATTAAACCCCATTGGAAGAGACTGGTAGTCGAGCCGCCCAAAGCCCAGAACACAGGCAGACCACTTCCCAGCAACCCCCTGCCACTCCTCTGGCGCCCCAACACCATCCACAGCCCCTTCCTACCGACCTCGTACTTCTGGGCCATTTCTGGACCGCCGGTGCTATGGGTGCAACCAGCACGGGCATCTTCAGGCCAGCTGCCCTCAGTACCGTCGCACCACGTCTGCCAGCCACAGTCGCCCAGTCAACTACCTAAAGTTGACCCCAGAGGAAGAACCACTACCCCCACCTCCTAGTGACTGGCTGACCCCCACTGTTGCCACTCCTCCTCGGGGAGTCTACAGTGTTCATCCCCTTGTCCCATCCTACCCAGAGCAGAGGCAGCGCCACCTGCAGGAGGTCCTGATTGATGGAGAGAGAACTATGGGATTTCGGGACACTGGGGCCTTCCTCACCATTGCTGATCCCCGCGTGGTAAAACCCGAAGCCATTAAGCCAGGCCCTGGGTTCTTTATTGAAATGGCAGGTGGTACTACGAAACACATCCCCAAGGCGTCGGTTCACCTTGACTATGGGTTTGGGGAAAAGCGCTGCCAAATTGGAATCATGGCTGGACTACCTGCGGACATTCTGCTTGGAAATGATTTAGGAGAGCTACAGTGCCAATACGTCGGAGCTGTGACCAGAAGCCAAGCCAGCCACGGCCTGCCCGCCGAGAAAGCCCAACGGGACTCCCCTTCTGCCCTGGATCCGGTGAGTGTTACCAACCCTGACCAGAATACCACCCTGACCTGGGACCGTGAGAAATTTAAACAGGAACTTGACTCTGACCCCACATTGAGCAAATTCCGGTGCTATAGGTGTAACCAACCTGGGCATCTTCAGGCCAGCTGCCCTCAGAACCGTCGCACCACATCCGCCAGCCACAGTCGCCCAGTCAACTACCCAGAGTCGGCCCCAGTGGAAGGACCTCTACCCCAGCCTCCCAGTGACTGGCTGACCCCCATGGCGCCCAATCCTCCTCAGGGAGTCTACAGTGTTTATCCCCTTGTCCCACCATACCCGGCAGCAGGACCTTCAGTAGGTGAGCCTATTACCACAAGTGCCTCCAAGGAGACCTGCCGAGGTCCCCATGTCGGCACTTGTAAAATAAAAGGGGGAGGGGTTGTCACGGGCCCTACTTCCCCCCCCCTTCTTTTCCTCTCTTCTGCACCCCCAGTACTTTGCTATCTTCCCCAGCATGGGATTCTTCGCTCCCCCCTGGCTGCTCACTCCTTTGCCTGCCCCCCCCCCCCACTGTGCTGTCCCTCTCCCCTCCCCAGCAAGGTGCCTGAATGTCTGCTTCTCCGCCTTCATGCTCACTGTGGACAATGAACACATTCCTTGTGTGGGCTCGAGTAGAGGGGGGCGGGGCTGGTTGCTGGGGCAACTGGACGCCAGGCTGGGAGTTGCCTGGCCCACCTGCTGGGACACAAGTCCTAAGATATTTAGCTGAGTGAGAGTCTCTCCTGGGTTGTTCATCTTTGCTGTTTGGAAGACTGTGTCCCTGAGCTGCGGCCAGAGAACACAGAATCTCCTATTGGTTCCTGTGGGCCTCTTTAATCCTACAGCCAACCTGGAGTTTGGAATTACCTTGTCCTTTCCTACAATCTGGAGTGTGGATTAACCCTGGACCTTCCTGCTGGTGAGTGGATTAACCCTGGGCCTACCAGAACTCTGCCTGGACTTTGTCACTTCATTGTTTGCCCTGATCCGTGTGTGGCCAAATCCCTTGCTGGCCAGGAGCCCCCTGTTACGGACTACCCCTGCTATCTGGAACTCTGTCCTACCCACGTTGGGTCTGACCCTGGACACCTTTGTTTTGCCCCTTTCTTGGTGAGCCTACCTGCTACCGTTCAATAAAAGGCTTTGTTGGCACTCCTGCTTTCCATGTGCGTTCTGTCCCACTTACACTTCCGTCACAAGAGTATCCTTGATATATGATGGAAGACTGGTTACGTGAGGTAACAAAAAGAAATCTATAAACCTACTAGCATTTTCCGTTAGACTCCCAATGCCCGAGATGATGGGCCGACCTGGTGGAGATTCAAGATTTTTGTGAGTTTTAGGTAAAGCATAGAAGGTTGCTAGTCTAGGGAATCGGTTATTTAAGAAATTATATGTGTCCTGGTCAATAAGACCTGATTGATGCGCCCATCCAATCAACTCAAGGTATTCAGTTTTAAATCTAGATGTAACTGAAGGGGCAATCTTTTTATACCAGTTTGGATTTGTTAATATGTCTAGGCACATTTGTTCGTAGAATGTTTTTGTCATTAAAACTACGTTTCCACCTTTATCTGACGTTTTAATAACCAAGTCAGGGTGGTTTTTTAGCTTAGTCAGTACTTGTGATTGTTGATGTGATAGATTACTCTGCTTCTCATCAAGCTGACATATTTTTATTTCCCCGACACATGCAGTAAGGAAAGCCCATACATTTGGGTTAGTGGTCAAGTCTGGAAAATTAGTGGATTTGGGTTTGAACTTGGTTGGCTGTATTAGTGGGGTGGTTGGTTTAGTCCCCTGACTCAGGCATTGGGAGTCCGAGGGGTTGCTTTCTTCAAGTAACAAAATGCTCGGAATTCTTTCATGGAGAAATGCTTAATCCTCTCCGATAATTCCTTTTCCTGTTGGTCCCTTTTCCTATCGGGATCAAAGAGATAACGATAGGTTAGATTTCTGACGAACAGATACAAATTTTTAATAGTTTCATATCTGTTCATAGATGCTGATGGGCAAAACGTAAGCCCAAGCTCCAAGACCTGCTGTTCCTCAGTGGTAAGTATATAAGGGGTCAGATTTATGATGGACAACTTTAAGTGGGAAGGTTGGGAGGTAGACTCCCTTGAAAATTTGATGCTTGTGACTGATTAAAGTGTGCATCTAGTGTCGTCTGTTTGGAAAACTGTGAGTTAAGTGATAGTGAAGTAAGGGGAGCTTGTGAATTGGGTTGTGAACTGTGCATTTGAGAATTCGTGGTAAGGCCTTATAGGGCCAGTGTATTCCCATTCGTGTTTTGTGTGGGTTGCAACATTTGGACTGCTTGAAGAGCCAAGCCTCCCAAATAAGGATCAGGTGCTTCCAATGTGTCTGGTGTGTAGGTGTTAAGTGATTTACGAGGGTGTCCTGTAGATGTAGCCCCTGTTAGATTTTGAAATCTGGAGTGTTCTTCTGGTGGCTTTTTTGATCGTGGTGTAAAGTGTCCACTATCTTGTTGGCTCCGTTTACGTGTGCCTGGATCGGTTTTTGGTCTGACATCCATGTTAGAATTTCTGGACGATCTGGATAGGCTAGACTGAACAGATACGGAAGATGAGTCCGACTCACAGTCAGTATCTTTTGACTCAGGATGTTTGTATGGTTCGCGGGGGCCACGCATGTGGCGCGGCCTCCGTGAACCCACAGATCCTGGCCATTTATAGGCGTAGCCCTCAGTAAAGGCCATTTTATCTTTTAAAAATTTGGTCTGCTTTTTAAAAATAATGTCTCTGTTTAATTTAGTGCCGTAATCTTTCACCTCCTTCCATTTTTGTTCATATTGTCCATGTTTTTTAACATTTTCATTCTTGGTATAAAGGAGCGACAGTTCTGTGTCTGAAGTCGCTAGATCTAATTTATACTGTGAAACCAGCAACTGGCATAGATCAGTGCTGCACTTAGTCAATATATGTTCCCAATGAGTTTTAAATTCACTAGAGACTACAACATTTATTCACAATTAAGCTCCAGACGAAGCCTCTGTATGAGGCGAAACATGTTGAGCAATTGAATTATTACTCTTTGTCACCATTATCTGACCCTGTGCTGGACGGTGCCTACAATTGGACCAACCACTGACAGGACCTCCTTGATGTATTTATAGCTTCTTTCTCTTATTCAGGATATGGTTAACAGCATTGTATTTGTGTAGAATCAAATTCATTAGAACTGCTGTATGTTATACATATGATTGGTGAGCCATCTTGGGCCCTAATCGGTTTTATACTGGACATGTTTTCATCATTTGTTTTTTGTTTTTTTGTTTTTTTATGGAATTTAAATAAATATTGATGTTAATTACATTGTGTGCCTGGAAAATCCTTCCTTCCCAGTCTTCCATGTTCTCCCAAAATTCAAGTATACTACGTCCACAGCCACCCCTTTGTCCAAGGTTTTACTTACCTCCTCATAAAAAGAAATCAGGTTTGACAACTTCTGTCTTTCATGAATCCATGCTGTCTGTTGCTTAAAATATGTTTTTCCAGCAAGAACTCATCTATGTGGTCTTTTATTAAACTCTCCAATATCTTCCCGACTATAGAAGGTAAACGATCAGGTTTATAGTTACTTAGCAAAGACTTTGATCCCTTTTTAAATATAGGCACCACATTGGCCCTACGCCAATCAAATGGTACTATTCCAGTCCTTAACGAGTCGCTAAAAATTAGAAACAAAGGCTTAGAAATTACAGCGCTCAATTATTTTAGGATATGTGGGTGGATGCCATCTGGTCCAGGTGCTTTATCCACCCTTATTCTGTCTAAACATTTCTGGACCATATCACTTTTGAGCCATTGTGGATCATTTGGGGCTGTGTCAATACCGTCCTCATTATGGTCATGAGCTCCCCCATGCTCCTTTGTATATACAGAGCTGAAGAAAGTATTTAATAAATTTGCCTTCTCTTTGTCCCCAGTCACCCACTCCTGATTATTTTGTAAAGGGCCTACATGCTAAGACCTAACCTTTTTACTGTTAATATATTTGAAGTATTTTTATGGGTTTGTCCTACTATCTTTTGCAATCTGTCGTTCATTTTGAATTTTTGTGTCCCTGATTTCCTTTTTACATATTCTGTTATATTCTTTGTAACAATTAAACAATGATAGTGTTCCCTCATTTTTATATTTTTTTAAAAGCTCTTTTCTTTTTATCTATAGCTTTTTTAACTTTTGCCGTGAACCACATAGGTTTTATTTTTAGCCTTTTAAACGTATTACCCATGGGAATATAAAACAACTATGTACCTGCGCTGCTTGTGCATAAACACCAAATAAATATGTGTCAATGATAAAGTGTTAGTGCAAAACTATGCTAAGTGCAACTATAAATCATGTGCATATAAATCAAGTAAATATCAGCAATAAATATTGATTATAAATAATAAAAACATTCCATGTGCAAAAAGAAAAAATGAAAAAAAAAAAAAAAATATTACTCTCATATACATAAAAATTATATATATATATAAAAAGTTCATAAATTTCTATAATCTTCCTCCAATATTCTTAAAGTGAAAGTCTCTGTGCTCATTCAAGTGCTTTGTGCTTCGTAGATAAATAATAAAGTGCCAGTGCTCAGTCCAGGTGAGATAGTGCTCCCCTCTCGGTTCCCCACTCACCAGAAGCTGAGTATAAAATCGCCTTATCAATGATCTTATGGAGTAGACACCTCAATAGATCGCCAGCAGGAGGAGGGTGCTGATCCACTTGCCCACACTCTATATCCAGACAATACTCTCCCAGTTCATGAAAAGAAAAGGGCCATCATCGTGTAGTATGTTTAACAGTTTATTAACACGCAGTATAAAAATACACTTACACTGTATAGGGAAACAATCCGCCTTGTGCATTACGTAATACGTCACTTCCGGCTGCAACCACTTCCGGCTTCCGGTTACGCGGGTGGAACGCACGGCCATTTGCTTGGCGTCCCGCGGGTTTGCACAAGGCGGATTGTTTCCCTATACAGTGTAAGTGTATTTTTATACTGCGTGTTAATAAACTGTTAAACATACTACACGATGATGGCCCTTTTCTTTTCATGAACTGGGAGAGTATTGTCTGGATATAGAGTGTGGGCAAGTGGATCAGCACCCTCCTCCTGCTGGCGATCTATTGAGGTGTCTACTCCATAAGATCATTGATAAGGCGATTTTATACTCAGCTTCTGGTGAGTGGGGAACCGAGAGGGGAGCACTATCTCACCTGGACTGAGCACTGGCACTTTATTATTTATCTACGAAGCACAAAGCACTTGAATGAGCACAGAGACTTTCACTTTAAGAATATTGGAGGAAGATTATAGAAATTTATGAACTTTTTATATATATATATATATATATAATTTTTATGTATATGAGAGTAATATTTTTTTTTTTTTTCTTTTTGCACATGGAATGTTTTTATTATTTATAATCAATATTTATTGCTGATATTTACTTGATTTATATGCACATGATTTATAGTTGCACTTAGCATAGTTTTGCACTAACACTTTATCATTGACACATATTTATTTGGTGTTTATGCACAAGCAGCGCAGGTACATAGTTGTTTTATTGTTTGAAAGGTATTACCTTTTATACCTGCGGCAGCTTATTATTTTGGGTAGTTACTTATTAATTTATTCATCTAATCATTTACTAACACCAAGTGATCCTAAGCGCAAACCCCTCACATTTCTATTACCCATGGGAATATACTTTGCAGTGAGTTTGCATAAAGTCTTTTTGAAAAATTCCCATTTCTGTTCTGTGCTCATCAATGCCAATATTTCCAAAACTGCTATAAGTAAAGACAGGGTGGAGCCCGCAACCGCACTGAGGAGGTCTGTGGGTGAGATTTGGTCCTGGGACTCCATATTTAAAAAAAAAAAAAAAACAGTGTCACTTTAAGAAAAAACTGCAAAAAACGTGATCCACACCATTGCACCAGCGGCACCACAAGTTCCAGCCCTAGCACAGCCTGCAGCAGGGTGAATGGGAAATACCTACAGGGGATATAGAAATGTTCTGTGCAGAGAGAAAAACGATCTGACCAAGGAACAGGAAATACCTGGGTCACGTACTAGAGTCACCCTAGCTTCTCCCTGCTGTCCAGCGATCGCGGACTCCAAGAAAATGGCCGCCCCATACATTCCTATGGGGCAACTACTAAAACATGGCCACCACCCATGCATTTTAATGGGAACATTTTTACATTAATGCAGAGTGAAACTACTGCAAAATGGTGGCCCCCACGGCGCACCATGCAGTCCCCAGGACCCCCCAGGGGGGTCATTAGACAGTGGCATCGGGGGTCCCCAGGAGGGGCCCCCACACAGATAAACCTCCACCCTGCAGAACGGCCGCAGTGGCCACAATACATCTGCCCCCCTGAGGAAGGAACCTGCTTATGGGGAGGGAAAAGTCTACTAAAGGGGGGGGCTGGTTATCACCGGGAGGCCAGGGGAACTGAGGGTCTGACTTTTCCAGGGAGGGGCCCACGTCCACCCTGAGACTGCCAGAGAAATGGGGGGACACTTACTCACCATACCAATGGCATCACTCCGAACAGACTACCTCTCCACCTGGGTGTGGGGGTGCTGAGGCCAAGGGGTAAGCTGCGACTCAAGGCGACCCAAGTCATATGCGTTCCGGCGAGGTGTTTCACTCGCAGGCCAGCCCCTGTCCATCGGGTTTCTGTCGCGGTGAGGCCCAGTGCTGGACTATAACCTGCGCACGCTCACTGGCCAGGCTGGGAGACCTTAAGGATCTAGCATTTCCAGTCCGAAACCTAGCCGTGTGCTGCTTATAGTTCTCTCAGGAACAAAAGTAATTAAAAGTAAAGTCTTACAAAAAGGTTCCCAAAAAAAAAAAAAAATAGCTAAAACCAAAGTCCCAGCAGGGAACAAGGTCCTACTCCTAAACTAGGCAGGAACAAACTGAAGCCTATAGCAGTGTGTGTGGGTGTAAGCCTGCAGGGATGGCCCCATCGGCATGGTAAAGCTTTCTCCTGCCTAGTTTTCTACTCCTGTAGGGGGCAGCATAACCCAATGGTTTAAGAATTATATGGAGCTGGGTGTGTCAATGGACGATAGAGAAAAAAAAGCATGCTGCTGCTAATAAAAGTCTTAGGCATGGTTCACACCAATGTGTTTTTTGGTGCTTTTTGCAGAAACGCACTACAGTTCCTTTAACATGGTTTCCTACGGGACACATTCACATCTATGCTTTTTTCAGCTGCTGCGTATTTGGAAAGGGTCAAGGACTTTTTTCAATGGAAAACTGCTTTTCTTTGCTTTTTTGGTTTAATAGATAGACTTCAATAGAGAAGCTGTAGAAAAGAAAGTAGTGCATTTTTGCCACGATTTACGTTTTTAATCTGCCAACAACAGGCTGGCCAAAAAAAAAGCATAAAAAATGCAAAACGCAAATCGTAGCAAAATTGCATGTACAGAATAGGAAAATGCACAGCAAAAAGCACTGCAGAAACGGATCAAAAGCAAACTGCATAGGTGTGAACCAAGCCTTATACTGGCCTTACACATACCGATTTTCGGACAAGAATATACATACAAATAAATCTTTGTACATTCCCTAAATGAAAGAATGTCGTTTAAAAATTTCACTTGCTTCTAATATTCAGTTTTAAAATGAATGTAATTTCTGAACAGAATTCACATACACTGTTTAAAATTCCTTTGACCAAGACGTTTTCTATTCTGCTGCTTCGAAATTTCAAACACAAACATCGATTTGACCCCAGTAACAAATGGAAAATTGAACAAAGGGGGGGTGGAGCCAGCAGCCAGAGCAAATATTGGTGTGAGAGAGGAGCTTTGGTGCTCTCAAGCTTTTCACAGCAACCTGACACAGCCTGATTGAGGCCAAACAGAAAGGGGAGACAAGTTAAGTCAATCATCATTGGCAAGTGAAAAGGAGAGAGAGGGACCATGAAAACTGACAGAATTCTTCACTACAATGTTGAGCAGCAGGGCCGATCCTGGGCGGGTGCGCGGGGTGCGGTGCACCCAGGCGCTTCAAACTGTTAAAAAGGGGGGGCGCCGGCCGAAGCTGCCAGTGACTCCGCTGTCTCCTCCGGATACTGTGCAGAGCCAAGCCAGTCAGCCAGACTACTAGTAAATCCTTCCTTCCCATTCCAATCCCCAGCACTTACTGACCAGCCCGGCAGCGGCGCAGCTTCTGCTTTCTTTCTTCCTCCTGCTGTATTGTATCACTGGTTGCTAGAACCGCTTAGCGTCTAGCAACCAGTGACGTCATATTTATACAGAGGTCTAATCATTGCACGGACCTTTTTCCACGCCCACCTTATGTCATCACTAGGCTCCCTGCTGCTCTTTATGTGGCTCGGAGTCTCCGCCTTCTCTGTCCCTCAGACCGGAAGTGGCGGGAAGTACATGGAAGCTCCTCTGAGGTGTGTAAAGCGCGGCGTGTTCGGTCTATACAGGATTGGTAAAGCGGGAGGTGAAGGTCTGTAATAAAATGTGGCTTCCACAGAGTCAACAGAACAGTTTACCTGTACATGGCGTGCTGACAGTGCTCAATGTTTCTTTCTGCTGTAAGATGGTTGATTCATAGAGTGAAATCTGGCGGGAGATGACATGTGCAGGCTCTGCCAATCACATCACTGATTACTGTGTTCAATGGGCATGACATGTAGGTCTCATGCACACACAATGTATTGTAAACTCTCCTAGAAGCCTTTCATCCTTCCAGAAAAAGCACCTGACATTGTAACGTGGTTACAGGCATCAAGCTCTTGGGTGATAATTCATTTTAATGGCCAGAATGCCATTTTTATTCTGACCATTTAAGTGGATTAAAGCTCAAGTGCTATATGTACCTAGTGTAAATGTCAAGCTTTTTCTTTCTGCCAAAACTGCTGCTCCTGGGCGCACTGGCAGTGACCTTTTTTTTTTTTAATCACTAATAAACTCTAAAAACCTATGTGTGTATGGACACAGGCGAACATGCAGGAGCCTTTAGAGGCAGAGGGAAAAAATGCCATACGCCCCCCCCCCCCACTCCACCCCGCCCCTCCTAGGAGCAGCTGAAAATGTCCGGTGTGCATGAGGCCTTGGGATTTCTCAGAACATTTTAGTCTATGAATAGAGTGCAGCATTTCAGGGACATGAAAGGTACAGCACAGACTTCCCTCATATGGGCATGTAGGGTAATTTATTGATTTTGGTGGAGAGGAGTTCTGAATTCAGACATATTATACAATAGAGTGCTGCATCCCACTGCAATTTATATAAAAGGCTTTGCTCAGGGGTCTGCAGTATGTAATGACTAGCACAACAATAATCCAATAAAGTAGTCTGCAGCATGTGATGGCGTCTGGTGGTTTTTTTTTCTTTTCTTCCGAAAGCATGTAAATACACTAGCTCTATGGGAAATCTTGGTCAGCTTGACATAGCACTGCTACCGAACCATAAGTGACAGGGAAACCAAACTTGGGGAGCACGTTAAGGGGACCCTGGACTACGGCATGGTACATTACCTAGGCAAGCTGGCTGACCCCAAAATTGGATATGTGGTAGTTGTGGTTATTCCCCAAGTTTGGTGTCCCTGACACTTGTGGTTCGGAAATAGTGTCGTGTCAAGCTGACCGAGATTTCCTATAGATGCCAAGGTTAAAAACCAGGAGCCATGTCATGGCACTGGTAATCTGCATTTGGTGGGCACTGGTAGGCTGCATTTGGTGGGCACTGGTAGGCTGCATTTGGTGGGCACTGGTAGGCTGCATTTGGTGGGCACTGGTAGGCTGCATTTGGTGGGCTCTGGTAGGCTGCATTTGGTGGGCACTGATGAGGATGCATTTGGTAGGCACTGGTAAGCTGCATTTGGTGGGCACTGGTAAGCTGCATTTGGTGGGCACTGGTAGGCTGCATTTGGTGGGCACTGGTAATCTGCATTTGGGGGGCTAAGTTATTAGTGATCATAAAAAGAAAAGTCAAATAAAGTGCAAAAAAGTGCAAGAAAATGTGCGGGGGGGGGGGATCACGCGCGCGGTGGGGGGGGGCGCCACAGAGTTAGCTCGCACAGGGCGCCTGAACACCTAAAGCCGGCTCTGGGAGGCTCCCGGGGTAAGGAAGACTTCTTAGGGTAGCATCTCTGTGTTTGAGCCATTGCCATAGAAACATTTGTAAAGGGGAGGAGTTAGTAAGATGACCACGCCCATGTGGGGGCACCAGAAAAATTTCTGCACCCAGGTGCCTGTGACCCTAGGATCGGCCCTGTTGGGCAGACCAATCCAAGATGGTGCTGGCACTGGGAGACATGCTCCTGTATCTGCAGTAGACCGATTCCGCAGGTCTCCCTGCACTGGAACTGGTGAGTCGCCTGGTACAGGCAATCCACATCCATCCTCAGCCTCCAGCAGCCCTATTAAACAAAAAAGGAGATTTAACTCTCCAGATGACAACCCTGATGACACTGCCTTAGAGGGGGATGAAATGGAGGAGGCCCCTGCTTACAGCCAGCAGCTAGATGCCTTCCCCACCTCAGGCAGGGCCGGCGCCACCATAAGGCAGAACAGGCAGCCGCCTTAGGGCGTCCGGTGGGTGGGGGGCGGTAAAATACCCCTTCGCCAGGGTTTGGATTTTTGTAGGGGCTCATGAAGCTACAGGGCTTTGAACAAGGGCCCGAGGCCAATAGGCCTGGTCACGGAGGGGCCCGGTCCAGTGACAGCAGTTGGGAGGAGCGGGACAGTAAAGGCGGCGAGGTGCAAGCAGGATGACATCAGCTGTCTCCAGCTACCAGCTCCACAGTGCGAGCGTGTGGTCCAGGAAAAGGAGGCTGCAGGGAAGGAGAGCATAGAGGGCACGCACCAATAGCGCAGGAGGGAGAAGACCTCTGAAGATACGTGCAACAGGGGGCACAGCATCCTCGGCGCCTGCCACAGCCTGGAACTCTCTGGACTCCTTCAACCTCCGCTCCCAGGCTCAGAAGGACAGGCTGACTGGAGAATAAAGATGTGCGGAACGAGTAGGCAGCCACATAGATCCGCTGGAGGAGGAGCAGAGCAAGGTACTGTACTGGCCATCACACACACCTCCCGGCAGACATGGAATGAGACATGGAGGCACAAGATGAACTGCAAAAAGGGCTAAGGTTCTCCCTCTCGCTCCCCTCACTCTCTATTCCCCGCCTCTCTCTTTCTCTGACCCCCCCCCCTCACTCTGACCGTCTCCCCCTCTCTCTCTGTCACCCCCTCTCTCTCACTCCCTCTCTCTCCAACTCCCTCTCTCTCTCTGTCACCCCCTCTCTCTCTCTGACCCCCCCTCTCTCTCTATCTCTCGGTAACCCCCCCTCTCTCTCTGTCCCCCCCTCAGTCAACCTTCCTTTTCTCTCTGTCACCCCCCTCTCTCTCCCACCCCCTTCTCTCTGGCCCCCCCTCTCTCTCTGATCCCCCTCTCTAGCTCTCACCCCCCCCTCTCTCTTTCACCCCCCCCCTCTCTCCCACCCCCTTCTCTCTGGCCCCCCCTCTCTCTCTGATCCCCCTCTCTAGCTCTCACCCCCCCTCTCTCTTTCACCCCCCCCTCTCTCTGACCCTCTCTCCCTGACCCCCCCCTCTCTCTCCCTCCCTCTGACACCCCCTCTCTCTCACCCCCATTTCTCTCTCTTTCTGCCACCCCCTTCTCTCTGACGCTCTCTCTCTCTGACCCCCCCACCTCTATCTCTCACCCCCCTCTCTATCTTTCTCTGTCACCCCCTCTCTCTTTCACCCCCACTCTCCCTCTCTGACCCTCTCTCCCTGACCCCCCCACCTCTGTCACCCCCCTCTCTCTGGCCCTCTCTCTCTCTCCCTCCCTCTCTCTGTCACCCCTCCCCTCTCCCTCTCTCTGTCAACCCCCTCCCTCTCTCTCTGTCACACCCCCATCCCGCTCTCCCTCTCATCCCTCCCTCTCACCCCTCCCTCGCCCTCACCCCTCTCCTCCCTTTCACCCCCCCTCTCTCTTTCTAACCTTCCCTCTCTCTCCCTTTCTCTCACCCTCCCTCTCTCTTTGTCACCCCCCCTCTCGCACCCCCCCTCTCGCACCCCCTCTCTCTCTCCCTCATAACCCTCCCTCTCCCTCACCTCCTTCCTCTCTCTGACCCCCCCCCTCTCCCTCTCTCTCTCACCCTCCTCTCTCTCACCCCCGCTCTCTCTCTCTCTCTCTCTCACCCCCTCTCTCTATCACCCTCCCTCTCTTTGATCCCCTCTTTCTATCTCTCACTCCCCCCTCTCTTTCTCTGTCACCCCTCACTCTCTTTCTCTGTCACCCCTCTCTCTCTTTCTCTCTGACCCTCCCCCCTACTCTCCCTCTGTCACGCCCTCTCTTTCTCACACCTGAAACTGAAAGTTTTCCCGCTGAAGAGCTCTTAACTGGGCAGCTTCCCAGGCACACACAGCATAGGAGGAAAGCAGGAGAGGGAGAGGATTAAACAGGGAGACATCAGGGGACAGGAGGAACGACATACACCATCTATCCCTGCCTAGGAATGCTGATCCTACACTATACATCCGTATCACCTCAATATAATTGAATGCAGTACAACTGCTGACTCCCCGTTATATGATCATTAAACCATTAGGACCCTTTTACACGATCAGGTCCACCTGTCCATTTTTCAGGAAGAACCAATTGGACCCTCCTTTCTCCTCAATGTAGCAGTGGATGTAAACAGAGTTGTGTTTATTTACACCTATTTACCTCCAATTTATTCTGATCTGCTAAAAGCAAATGAAAGGGAAGCTATTCCCCTCCGTCTGATCAGATTGGAGGGCAGTTGGGTGTAAATGGACAATGAAGTCAGTTTACACCCAGCTGCCCACAGTGCAAAGCAGCTGTCTCTGTGTCTGCTCTGCATAGGATGCCAGGATAGGATGTGGTGCTAAAATTCACCTTCGCCTAAGTAGACATAAATCCTTGCACCGGCCCTGACCTCAGGACAACTTATGAGAGACATCACCAAGAAGGACAAGCTACTAACACTCAGAGGAGCTATACAGCAGGATATAGCTAGTTTTATGCGCTCCACAAAAAAAAGAAATAGCAGACCTAGGGAGCTGAGCGGATTATGTGGAAAACTAGATGGGGAAGTCACATTAGCGCATAATGAGCTTGTGGATGCCCACTTTGATGTGGAAGATGAGCTTAAATTACTAAGACTTAAAATGGCAGACCTGGAGGCTAGGTAGTGCAGAAACATCAAATTTAGGGGGATCCCTGAAACCGTAAAACCAGCTGATCTATGCCCCTTCCTCCAACAGCTCATGCTTAAAGCTCTCCCTTCCCTTAATCCTGCAGATGTCATCATTGATAGAGCTCAGATTGCCCAAACCGTCCCACCTGCCTGAAAGGATCCCCAAGGATGTTATTGCATGGATCCACTTCTATCACATAAAGGATCAATAATGCGATTCTCCAGACAAAATCATACACTTCCTGATCCCTATGCAGGCATTGTTTTTATTGCTGATCTTTCACAAGCCACAATGGCTGCCAGGATCAACCTAGTGCCTATTACAAAAATGCTGAGCAATCACAAAATCCTCTATAAGTGGGGATTTCCAGGCCAAACTATTAGTGGAAATGAATAATGAGTCCCACTCTATCTCTTCCCAAGAAAGGGGTATGGAGCTTCTGAGAAAATCTAGAGGTCAATCCAGAAACCACCACAACAAAATTGCCTAAAATTCTTGATAATCACCTCCACTTACTACAATAGAGACTCACCTCTATGTGCCTTTAATGGTTTATCACCTCTCAGGGCATCAATGGTCAACAGATTCCCTTCAGTTAATACCAATTGCACCCGATGTTCGCCTGAACTGAGAATATTTTCCACCATTTTTGTTTGTGGAACTTTCCCGTATCCATCCAGTTTTTGACAGTTACAAGTTACTACTTGCAAGTTTCTTTGAAGTTTTTTCTTTTCTTTCTTTTCTTCTTTTGGACTTGTATGTCAGTTCTTACAAAACGCTATCCAGATGATACAAGAGTATTGAAACTAAAATCCTTTTTAGTGTACCTACTTGATACTACCACATATCAATACCTTTCAAAAGGAATGTGTATTAAACTGATCTCCCCATGTCAGAGGCCTAAATAGCCCCCTTTTAAGTGCAGGACACTGTAGAAATTAGCCTAAGACCAGAAATGTCATATATTATGCATACAAGAGACACACTTTTCCTGCCTAAAACCCCCGAAGTGCTCACATCATAACTTCTCACATATTTTCACGGCAAACGACTCCAGTAAACGTAATGGTGTTTTTTATAGCTATTAAGAACTCTATTACCTTTACACTACTGAACAAGTATACTGATGAACATGGTCGGTTTTTAATATTGGTAGCTGAAATAACATCCTTTATACTTTGGTGAATTTAAATGCTTCCAATAAGAAGCCCTTAAAGTTCATCAGCAAAACTTTGAAAACTGCAAAACAAATACAGAGAGGTTGTATGTGGTGATTTTAATGTGGTCTTAAATGACTAAGTGGACTCCTCAGTGGGGAGGAGGCGACAACTCACCCTAGGACCTTACTATCTCACAGAAGACCTATGACCCATGGCAGTGCCTCAATTAAGAAGGACTACACTCACTGTTCATCTGTACATAAAAGTTATTCCAGAATATACTTTTTTCTTACTGACAAATTTGTACTCCAAAAAGGTGGCCAAAGCGGATATCCATAATATTACATGGTCAGACCATGGTCCCATTAGAATTGATATTGTGGATACGCGCAAAACACATCAGGCACCACTATGGTGCAATAATACTTACCTCCAGTCCAACCCCCACATTAAAGATGAACTTCAGCAAAAGCGTGACATTTTTTTTAAGTACAATACCAGTGAGGAATGCTCCCTTACTATGGCTTGGTGTGCCCACAAGGCTTTCTCTAGGGGAGCCTTGATACAAATAGCCAGAGAAAAGAGGAAAAAAGCACAATATATTTCACATCTACATAAACGCATTGCTGTTCTGCAGAATAAACATAAATTAGCAAAGGCTACTGATGATACACTCCTACAATACCTTAACGCCTGCCAGGAGGAATGGCGTCAGGCACTAAGGAATGACTAGGATATATACTTCAAGCGCCTTAAGCTTTCCTGGTACTCTAAGAGCAACAGAGCAGGGAAACTACTGGCTTCACAACTTAAAAAGCGACACACTCGATCTAATCTAGCAATGATTAAACACCATCAAATTGATTGTACTTTTCGAAACCCCAGAGACATAGCTAACGTCTTTAAAGACTTTGAGGAATCGCTTTACAATCCTAATCAGGACCCAACCACGCACCAACCCACATACACTGAGATTAACACATTTCTTTAAAAGATTAACCATCCCTCCTTAGACATGGAAGCACTTTGACCACTGAATTGCTCAATATCCTCTGATGAAGTCATAGCAGTGATCAAGGCATAAGTCCCCTGGTGCAGACGGCTTTTCAGCCAAGTACTATCAGGCTTTCATCACTCTCCTCGCCCCAAAACTTACAGAAGTTTACAATGCTGCCGCAAAATTAGGTACTTTCCCTAACGAAACGCTTCAAGCAATAATACCGAAACCTGGTAAAGATCTTTCCCTCCCCCAAAACTTCAGACCCATCTCCCTTTTGAACTCAGACCTGAAGATATTTGCCAAAGTTTTGGCCAATAGACTGATGGAAATCACACCGTTTCTTGTAGGTCTGGATCAAGTGGGATTTGTAAAGGTAAAACAGGCCCCTAATGGAACTAGAAAAATGATAAACCTACTAAAATTTGCAGAACTTACTCATAAACCCAGTGTTGTCTTGGCTTTAGACACAGAAAAGGCCTTTGATCGTGTGCACTGGGGGTTATTTGTCCAAAACCCTTTCTACATTCGGATTATCCACTCAGCGATAATGTCACTCTATTCCAATTCTACTGCCAGAGTTTACACCTCGGGAATGCTATCTGACCCATTCCGTCTGCCAAACGGAACACGTCAGGGATGTTCCTTATCACCAATAATTATTTCCCTCGCTATAGAGCCATTAGCAGAGCGCATTAGGGATATATATAGAACCAATTTCCCTCCACTATTGTCCCGGATAGAAGAATAACTCTTTAACAAATTAAAAAAAAAAATTATCTAACATGGGTAGGACATATTGCAGCTTACCAGATGCAAGTATTTCCTAAACTGCTTTACTTCTTTAGAACACTTCCTAGAACCATTCCTCAAAAATAATTTTCAAAATTTGCAGTAAATGTAAGAAAATTTATATGGGCAGGGAAAAAAACCCAGGATAGCTCTAGCGAGTCTGTACAAACATCCACATCTGGGAGAAAATGGACTCCTAAATGCCCAAGCCTATTACCAAGCATTATTGTTAGAGCCACTGCATTATTTGTTCTCACGCCAAGAGGACTACCTCTGGTCGAACTTTGAACAAGTAGTAACACCAGGACATAACATTACTGCCTTACTAATAGCATCTGGTATAGATCACAACCCTATTAGCCCCCCCCCCCACCCGACTATATACACCATTAGCAACCTGTGACTATTTAATTCAGGACTTCTCATCCCACCAATGGAAACAGAAAGGCATCCACTTCTCTTTAAATGACGTGATTAATCTGAGTGCTCTTGACAAGTTTAGAATACAACCAATTATTCACTATAATTTAAAAAACCTTGCTCTTCCCATAGAAGTGCCCCTTCCATTATGGGACTTCTTAATGAACAAGACCACAACTAAAATTAAAGGCATATTCCTATGCTAAATTTTGTAACTACCACTCTATACAAACTACCAGTTACGGTCAAATGGGAAACTGAGCTACAGCGGTTTTTTCCTTTACCACAATGGCTCATCGCGAATAAAAAGAACAGCAAATCCACAGCATTTGTGGACCATTGGGATAATGCCCAAAAAATTCTGCATAGGTGGTATATGACACCAATGCGTCTACATAAAATGGACCCAAATATATCCCCTATGCGCAGGAGAGATTGCGAAAGTTTCGGTAATCTTCTACAAATACTGTAGCACTGTGTAGTATTGCGGCCTTTTTGGAAGGATGTGCTCTCCCTCATTAAAGATTACTGGCATTCCATGTACAGTCTCTCCAGAATTGGTGCTATTGAGTTTGGGTATAGATTCTTTCCCTTTCTTATTGAGAAAAGTGGTCACATATTTTGTATGCAGCCCGCATCTCCATAGCACAAAAATGGCGATCAAAAATTCCCCCAAACGTTAAAGAAGTCATAGCCAGAGCCAATACACAATGTACAATGGAATAAATGCCTGCATAGAAAGGGAGAGCACATACCTTCCATAAACACTGAAACTTATGGTTAACATCCAAACAGGCTTCTGGCGTCAACTAAGAGATAGAAATATGTATTCCAAATAGATGCAACTTCAGTATAGTGAAAACTATTTTTACCAGCGTACTCCCATCATGGGGTACCAATAGGAGTTGCTCACTTCATATTTTGATATAACAAAGAAGAACTGACTTTTTATTAATTTTAGTTACAATTTGATTTCAGTTATTATACAGCATCATTACTTTTTGAGATATTAATCTACTCATCCCTTAGGACCCTCAGAGGGGTCAATACCGGGTTTCCCAATCAAACTTCTTATAAGCCCGCTCACAGTATGTTCCCAACAGGGGTGACAGGCTTTACGTCACAGAGGTCATCTCTAAACATACCTCTAGGGTTCCCAGTGGTGAACAGCAATAGTGTTGTCTATCTTGTTTATTTTGTTTATCCTGTTCCTCAAATGTACAATGTATGTATACAACATATCTACCTGTCTATTGTATTTGTGCATCTTGAACCTTATCCAAAATGGTTAAAAAGATAATTGAACAAACATGCTAAAAATGAAATTATTTTTGACGGAAGACATTGTTTTTGTATAGCCAGCTTAAGTGACAGCAGGCACAGGTAGCTTTTTTCAAGCCACCTGCCTATGACCAGGGAGTCTGTCATACATAATAGAATACAGTTCTGTCTGACAAATTGGCAAAACAGACTTTTATTTTTGTTTTTTCCATAAATAAAAAAATTTGAGTCTCATAATATTTACCAGATTTAACCTCTAATAGTATATACCGTATATATCTCTTTTGTCTGTTATTCTCAGAGTTGATTAGAGATTTTGCATACTAACCATATAGTTGGTTATTTATACTTACCACTGCATAGAGATATTTAAGAATACATTGCCTTTTTTTTTTAACTTTATATATTAACTAAATTATACCACACTTTAAGGTTAATTTCTGACTAATCGATTAATCAAAACAATAATCGGCCAACTAATCGATTATGGTAACTATGTATGTAACTTTGGATCACACAGAAGAACATTTGTGAGACGCAGAACAAGTGAACAAATGCTGGAGGAGTGCCTGACACCATCTGTCAAGCATGGTGGAGGTAATGCGATGGTCTGGGGCTGCTTTGGTGCTGGTAAAGTGGGAGATTTGTACAAGGTAAAAGGGATTTTGAATAAGGAAGGCTATCACTCCATTATGCAACGCCATACCCTGTGGACAGCACTTGATTGGAGCCAATTTCCTTCTACAACAGGACAATGACCCAAAGCACACCTCCAAACTATGCAAGAACTATTTAGGGAAGAAGCAGTCAGCTGGTATTTTGTCTGTAATTGAGTGGCCAGCGCAGTCAACAGATCTCCACCCTATTGAGCTGTTGTAGGAGCAGCATGACCGTATGGTACATAAGAAGTGCCTATCAAGCCAATCCAACTTATGGGAGGTGCTTCAGGAAGCGCAGGGTGAAATTTCTTCAGATTACCTCAACAAATTGACAGTTAGAATGCCAAAGGTCTGCAAGGCTGTAACTGCTGCAAATGGAGAATTATTTGATGAAAGCAAAGTTTAAAAGGACAAAATTATTATTTCAAATAAAAATCATTATTTCTAACTTCGTCAATGTCGTGACTATTTTTTATTCATTTTGCAACTCATTTGATGTGACGTGACTATTTTTTATTCATTTTGCAACTCATTTGATGAATAACAGTGTGAGTTTTCATGGAAAACATGAAATTGTCTGGGTGACTTTTGAACGGTAGTGTAGTTCCCTTTCCTTCTGAGAGAGAGAGGAAAGGATATGATGCAATCCCTGCTGTACACCTCCTCCTTGGCAGAGCAGAGGCTGTAATCTTTTGAATTAGAGAGCGGACGTCCTGAAAACTCTGACTTTTCTCTTCAATGTATTAACTGTTTAGTGTTTTGTGTAGGGGGGTGTACTAATGGGGGATTTTTTGCCTATCCCAGAGTTTTGTTTAAGAGTAAACACTCACAAGGGCGTGGCTACGCAGTGACCTAGAGTGGCGTGAAAACATCTGGCTGGATGAGAGGCGAGACCATAGCAGCAATCAAGTACCATGGAGGTGGTGAGATTGCTGTAATGAACTGCCTTTACATTTTAAATGCTTATAACAATAGTTTTAAACGTGAGTGGAATGTTATTTTAATAAAATTAGTGTTTGTTGGAAATAATGTACTATTGGAGGTCCCTTTATCTCTTTTTTTCCGGCATAACATATGGGGTGATGAGATCTATGGGTACCAGCAGAGTGGTTAAACGTCCAACCAAGTGGTGATTGAACAACTAACAAAGCGTTGGAGCCTGCTTATGAGAATGTGGGCCATTTCTGTCTGGCCTCATCACATTGGTGGAAGATTTACAGTGCATTATTATTTATTTTTGAAAAGATTTCAGTGAATGTGTGGCAACTTTCACTAAGTGGAATTTTTTAACTTTTTGCATTATTCATTGGATGAACCTTGCACGGACGTTTTTTTACTATTTCTTTTATTTAGGTTTTAGGTATTATATTATTTTGTAAAGATGTGTATGTGCCCGTTGATTATCTATTAGTTTGACACTAAAGATTTTTTCACTTTATACAGGTGCATCTCAAAAAATTTGAATATCATCAAAAAGCTAATTTATTTCAATAATCCAATTCAAAAAATGAAATATTTCAAGCATTTCTTTCTATTAATTGTGATGAATATGGCTTACAGCTAGTGAAAACCCTAAATTCAGTATCTCAGAAAATTAGAATATTACATAAGATCAATATACAAAAGGATTTTTAATACGGAAATGTTGGCTTTCTGAAAAGTATGTCCATGTACAGTATATTATGTAGTCAATACTTGGTTGGGTCTAATTTTGCATGAATTACTGCATCAATGCGGCATGGCATGGAGGCGATCAGCCTGAGGCAATGTTGAGGTGTTATGGAAGCCCAGGTTGCTTTGATAGCGGCCTTCAGCTTGTCTGCATTGTTGGGTCTGGTGTCTCTCATCTTCCTCTTGACAATACCCCACAGATTCGTTATGGGGTGTAGGTCAGGCGAGTTTGCTGGCCAATCAAGCACAGTGATACCATGATCTTTAAACCAGGTAATGGTATTTTTGGCAGTGTGGGCAGCCAAGTCCTGCTGTAAAATGAAATCAGCATCTTCATAAAGCTGTTCAGCAGAGGGGAGCATGAAGTGCTGTAGAATTTCCTGGTAGAGGCTGTGCTGACTTTGGACTTGATAAAACACAGTGGACCAACACCATAAGATGACTTGGCTTCCCAAATCATCACTGACTGTGGAAACTTTATACTGGACCTCATTCAACTTGGATTCTGTGCCTCTCCACCCTTCCTCCAGACTCTGGGACTTTGATTTTCAAATGAAATGTAAAATTTACTTTCATCTGAAAAGAGGACTTTGGACCACTGAGCAACAGTCCAGTCCTTTTTTTTTTTTTTCTTTAGACCAGGTAAGACGCTTCTGATGTTGTGTCTGGTTCAGGAGTGGTTTGACACAAGGAATGCAACAGTTGTAGCCCATGTCCTGTATGCGTGTGTATGTGTGTGGCTCTTGAAGCACTGACACCAACCGTAGTCCACTCCTTGTGAATCTCCCCCTAATTCATGAATGGCCTTTGCCTTGCGCACCTTTTTGTACCACACTCTTTCCTTCCACTCAGCATTCCATTAATATGCTTGGATACAGCACTCTGAACAGTCAGCTTCTTTAGAAATGACATTTTGGGACATACCTCCTTGTGGAGGGTGTCAATGACTGTCTTCTGGACAACTGTCAAGTCAGCAGTCTTCGCCATGAATCAGACAGTCTACTTAAAGGCTCAGAAAAATCTTTAAAGGTTTTGAGTTAATTAGCTGATTAGAGTGTGACACACAATATTCTAATTTTCTTAGACACTAAATTTTGGGTTTTCATTAGCTGTAAGCCAGAATTCCTCAAAATTAAAATAAATAAATGCTTACAATATATCACTGTGTGTGAAATGAATCTATATAATATAGGAGTTTCACTTTTTCAATATAATTACTGAAATTAACTTTTTAAAGATATTCTAACTTTTTGAGATGCACAATACATGACAAATATTTAGTTCGCTTTTACATTTTTTTTTTACATTTGCAGTGTGGTCAAACACAAATTTATGAATTCATTTTGCAGTTATTTTTGTGTTTTCTTTCATGAGCTTTATGGACATTTAACCTATCGCTGTTACTGCAACAAATTAAAAAACCATGACCTCCAGTTCAAAAATACCAAAACTATAGTTAAATTAAGGCCATCTTTAAGATGACATACAGAGAGATTGCATGCCTATTTAGAATGTGTAACCAAAAGGCATGTATGACTCCGCTATCCCCTTCACAATTGTTGAGGCAATTGGCTTCACAGTCAACAGGCTCCTAGCAATCAGTGTCCTTGACAGTGAGCAATGCCTGATGGGGAAGCTTCGATACTAGCTCCCCAATAGAATCATTGGGCGTATAAGACTATTTTTGAACCTCAAAAAAAATCCCCCAAAAATGGGGGGTCGTCTTATACGCCGAGTATAATATCTCCAAGGTAACCTAAGTATAAGTATTACTGGTAAATGAAAAATAGGGGGGTCGTCATACGCCCAGTCGTCTTATACCCTGGAAAATACGGTATATATATATATATACACACACACACACTTATTTTTTATAAGTTTATACATGCTTTGATCAATAGTTTTATTTTTCATTTACCATCTATGAATAATATAAAACAAATTGTATGTGACAATAAGGTTTTTAAAAAATATATTTGCGGTCTTGTTCATCATTTCTATACAATTATGCTTTGATAAAAATATGATTTTTGACTTACCACAAAATCAATTTCTCTTTTACGGGAAGTCAAAAATCCCATTTTCTCTTTCGTTCATTGACAGACACAGCTTGTCATTTATTCAAAACCATAGGGATGTCCCCAAGCAGTGGCAAACATGAGGGTGGGACAACAAAAAATTTCAAGGCTAAAAATAATAGCCAACAAGCTAAACAGGAGCTCAACCTGAACAATACACCCCCCAAAAAGAGAACAGACCCTCTAAACAGCAGCCAGAAAAACTTTGTGGCCGAACGAAACATCTGCAGATGCCAACACATCCACCTTGTAGAATTCTGTGAAAGTTTGCACGGACAATCAAGTGGCCGCCTTGCAAACCTGTGCCACTGACACCTCATGACAAAATACCCAAAAAGCACTAAGCGCCCGAGTAGGGTGTGCCGTTACAGGGAAATTGAGAAACTTGACCCATCTGTAAATGGTCACAGAAGAAGCGGACAGCCCTTTTTTTTGGCCTGTCCGTCATCACAATAAGTGAGTCTGACCTCTGAAAAGACTTATGGCTGCCAAATACACTCAAATCACCTGAACCACATCCAAGGCATGCAAAGCAAACTCCTTAGGATGCGCTATAACATATATCAAATAAAGTAAACAATATCAACATAGGGATATATGGGTGGGAATGTGCAAAAAGGTCCAATATTCCTATTAAAAGTCCATGCTTGAACAAACAAATGGTGCTCGACAACTAAAGGAAATCTTCAACTTAGGTGCAATGCTGCCCACCACCAGGTGAAATTCCTCCTTACCAGACGGAATAATAAGGTGTGCACGAAAAAACAAACGATCACTGCAAACGTTGATAAACACTCTCCTCGTGAGCCACCTAGAATGGTCTCTTACCAGATTGAATGAGAAAAAGCGCAGAATGACGGATTCAATGATCCCTTTCCACTTCCTGTGTGTGTGAATCACACTAGGGTGCCTCTTCAATCAATCCCTGGAAAGCACTCTAGTTCCGAGAATTTCAACAATGTTCCTCTACCTGCAGACCTGGATCCGGGAGGCGGTGACCATGGGCCAATGTCCTCCAGGAGCGGGGTGCAAAAATAAAGGTCGCAATAGTGTGATATCCTCTTAACGGTTTATTCAGAGCAAAGAATAACACTTACAGTTATGCAGATGGAATACAGCTTGTTTGGGCGTGAATCAGAATTTCTTTTGGAGCTGGGCTCCTCCTCTGACGCGTTTCTTCCTATTGGACGTCTACCTATTGGACGTCTATCTTGGTAGACGTCCAATAGGAAGAAACGCGTCAGAGAGGAGGCGTTACCGTCACGAACCACCGCTCGGAGCCCGCGCTGCAGCCGGATCCGAGCCCAGCTCCAAAAGAAATTCTGATTCACGCCCAAACAAGCTGTATTCCATCTGCATAACTGTAAGTGTTATTCTTTGCTCTGAATAAACCGTTAAGAGGATATCACACTATTGCGACCTTTATTTTTGCACCCCGCTCCTGGAGGACATTGGCCCATGGTCACCGCCTCCCGGATCCAGGTCTGCAGGTAGAGGAACATTGTTGAAATTCTCTGAACTAGAGTGCTTTCCAGGGATTGATTGAAGAGGCACCCTAGTGTGATTCACACACACAGGAAGTGGAAAGGGATCATTGAATCCGTCATTCTGCGCTTTTTCTCATTCAATCTGGTAAGAGACCATTCTAGGTGGCTCACGAGGAGAGTGTTTATCCACGTTTGCAGTGATCGTTTGTTTTTTCGTGCACACCTTATTATTCCGTCTGGTAAGGAGGAATTTCACCTGGTGGTGGGCAGCATTGCACCTAAGTTGAAGATTTCCTTTAGTTGTCGAGCACCATTTGTTTGTTCAAGCATGGACTTTTAATAGGAATATTGGACCTTTTTGCACATTCCCACCCATATATCCCTATGTTGATATTGTTTACTTTATTTGATATATGTTATAGCGCACCTTCTTTTTCAACACATTTATACACATTCAGGCACTGAATATAGGTAGCGGCTTTAACTACACTCACTAACAGCGCACCTTTTTTTTTCCATTCAAACTCCTTAGGATGTTTAGGCCTGGGACACAGGGAAGCCAACACAATGTCTTCATTCAAATGCAAATCAAAGAGCCGAAGAACAACCTTATCTTTGCAAACCACTATAGCGGGTACGACAAGATAACACCGCCAGCTTCGACACTCTGCGAGCATAAGTGATGGCCACCTTCTCACACAGCGGAAGCAGAGGAATCTCTCGAGGATTCTCAAAGAGAGGCTTACAGAAAACTGAAAGCACCAAGTTCAGATCCCAAGGCAGTAGAGGAGACTGCACCGGTGGTGTCAGATGTCAAACCCCTTTAATAAAAAGGTACGCACCAGGGAGTGCGTGGCCAGGGGTTGCTGAAAGAAGACCGCCAAGGCCAACTCCTGGCCCTTGAGGGTACTCAAGGCCAGTTTTTTTCCTCAACAACTCGTTAAAGAAAGCCAAAGTCCAAGCCAATTAAAAAAAAAAAACCAGGGTGAACTCCAAGTGACTTTCACCACAAAATGTACGCTTTCCACGTACGATAGCAGATATTCCCAGAGGTAGACTTCCTAGCCTTCAGTAGTGTCGTAATCACCAACCCCAGCAAACCTCAATCCCTCAGCACCGGGCTTTTAACAGCCAAGCCATCAAGCCACCGACTGTAAAGCAGGATGGAAGATTGGCCCTTGGGACAGTAGATCCTCCCTGAGAGGAAGTCTTCAAGGGATGTCGGCGACCAGCCGCACCAGGTCGGCGTACCAAGACCAAAGAGGACAATCCGGGGCCACTAGAATGACCAGAATCCCCTAAGCCTCCACTAGTCGAGTCGATTGATGGCAGACCCCTGCAGCCAACACAGGTTACCCACGAGACTGTTCTGGTTGACATGACAATAGGGGCTGTTCACAGGGAGTCAACCTGTTTCCAGGTTATATCGCCCCCACACTATCTCTGTTTTGGGGTACCCTTGGTTTTAGAAGCACAATTCGACCTTTGATTGGCAGTCGGTCGAGATCCACTCTTGGACTCCACAATGTGGCGCTGTTTGTATCCATGGGCCTGTTAAGGTACTTTGTACCTCCTCGGATTCAATGTTGCCTACTAAATATCATGAGTATCAAGATGTATTTGATAAGGTGCGTGCTGGTACTCTTCCTCCTCATCGTCTGTACGATTGTGCCATCGACTTGCAACCTGGTGCCATTACCCCTCGTGGCATGGTTTATCCTCTCTCGGTTGTGGTGAATAAGGCCATGGATGAGTGCATGGCTGATGCGCTTGCCCGTGGGCATATTAGCAAAGTCTGTTATTTTCTTTGTAAAGAAGAAGGGGGGTGAGTTCAGACCTTACATTGATTATAGGGGCCTCAATCGCATCACAGTCAAGAATGCATACCCAATTCTATTGATTAGTCAATTCTTTGACTGCCTCAAGGGAGCATCGGCCTTTACCAAGCTTGACCTAAGGGCCGCATATAACCTCTTAAGGATCAAGGAGGGCGATGAGTGGAAGACCGCGTTTAATACCAGAACCGGTCATTACAAATATATAGTGATGCCCTTCGGCTTGTGCAATGCGCCCGCTGTCTTCCAGGAGTTAATCAATTATGTTTTTCGTGATATGTTGCAGTGGTAGTCTATTTGGATGACATTTTGATTTACTCTGACTCCACTGAATCACACTACCTGGATGTCAGACGAGTGCTGCATCGGTTGCATGAGAATGACCCTTTCTGTAAGCTTGTCTCAGGTTGCCTTCTTGGGCAACATCATTTCTGCTGAAGGGTTCTCAATGAGCCCTCAGAAGGTTTTGGCTGTTCTACAATGGCCTCGCCCTAGTGGTCTTGATTCCATTCAGCGTCTCCTTGGGTTTGCCAACTGCTATCGGAAATTTATCAGGAACTTTTCCTCCTTGGCCAAACCTCTCAGATCTGACTAAGAAGGGCAGCGATCACCACAATTGGACGCCTGCTGCCATCCAAGCTTTCAAGGCCCTCAAGTCTGCTTTCGCTTTCAGCTCCCATCTGTGTCATCACAATCCTGGTTTGCCTTTTATCCTAGAGGTGAATGCGTCCGAGATGGGAGTAGGCGCCCTAATGTCTCAGCGTCGGACTCCTGATGGACCTTTACTTCCTTGTGGGTTCTACTTCAAAAAGTTGTCTCCAGGTGAATGCAATTACGAGATTGGAGACAGAGAGCTCTTGGCCATTATCCTGTCTCTGAAGACCAAGAGGCCCACACCCCGTCAGGCCTGATGGGCCTTATTTTTGTCTCATTTTAACTATGTGTTCTCCTATTTGCCTGGCTCTAAGAATTTTAAAGCTGATGCCTTGTCTCGCCAGTATTCTGAGTTGACCAGGGAGGACTCTGTGCAGACACCGGTCATACCTTCGGATCAAATCCTGGCTGCCATCCGCACCAACTTAACCTATCCTCTTGAGGAACAGATCTTAGCTACCCAACCTGATGTTCCCACAGAGATACCTACTGGCAAATGTTTTTTACCCAAGGGGTTGCATATCAGACTGTTGTGGTACACACAATTCCAAGGCTGCCGGTCATCCTGGTAAGAACCAGTTGTCCTGGGCTATTTCCTATCAGTTCTTTTGGCCATTTTATTGGGATTTTTTTGGGGAACTTCCCGCGTCTCTAGATTACATGGTTATCCTCATGGTGCTTGACCAGTTCTCCAAAATGTGCCACTGTGTTCGATTTAAGCCGCTGCCTACTGCTCAGGAGCTTGCCTCAGTGTTTGCCAGGGAGGTTTTCCATTTACACTGAGATGGTTTCGGACCGTGGGAGCCAGTTCGTTTCCAGGTTCAGGTGAGCCTTTTGCTCCCAGTTGGATATTCAACTCTTTCTCCTCGGCCTACCATCTGCAGTCCAATGGTGCCACTGAGCGTTCCAACCAAGCTCTGGAACAATTTCTCCTCTGCTATATCTCTGACTATCAGGACAATTGGGTTGATCTGCTACCCTGGGCAGAATGCCCTGGGCATTCCGGAATGTCTTCATTCATGGCGATTTATGCGTTCCAACCCGTTGTGTTGCCAGAGTCATTCTCACCACAGGACATCCTGGCTGTAGAGGATCATCTTTATGCCCACCATTCCTCTTGGGTGCGGTTTCAAGAGTCTTTACGGGTCTCTGCACAGCATCAGAAGCTCCAGGCAGACCGGAGATGTTTATCTGCTCCTTTGTACCAGGTCGGGGAGAGGGTGTGGTTGTCGAACCGTAATCTCAACCTTCGGGTACCCACTCCTAAACTAGCACCCCGTTTTGTTGGGCCTTTTCGCATCCTCCGTAAGAGGAACCCTATGCCCTTGATCTTCCTCCTGGCATGCCCATCTCCAATGTCTTTTACGTGTCAATTTTGAAGCCACTGGTTTGCAATCGCTATTACTTCTTCACTTCCTCACCCTCGTCCCATTCCTGAGGGCAATCATGAGGAGATTGAGGTTAGCAGCATCTTGGATTCTGGTCTGTTCCGAGCTCAGGTTCAATACCTGGTGCACTGGAAAGGTTATGGTCCTGAGGAGCGCACCTGGATTCCCTCCACTGATGTTCATGCTCCCGCCCTTCTCTGCACTTTCCACACTCGCTTTCCTCAGAAACCGTTTTTTGCTCCATGGAGGAGGGGCCGTTGAGGGGAGGGTACTGTCAAGGTCTTAACTTGCCTTCCTGTTGGCAGCCATCTTGGACATGTGTACACTGCTGTCTCTTATAAACTCGACCCGGCTTGGATGACTACCTGCTTCTAGACTGGATCCCGGCTTGGATGACTACCCGCTTCTGGACTTGAACCCGGGGCTGTTCCCGATTTCACTCCTAACTCTTGCTATGTGTTTATTGTGGTTGCCCTAATAAACTGCTTTATTTTACTTGCATCTTCATGTGGTCTCGTTTCCTGGCACCCTGACACTGTCACAGCCATCACCTGATTGGAAAGCTCCTGAACGCAAGAGTAGACATCGGTAGCTTTCCGTTACCTGCCAGTAACTGTGCCGGGTGCATATACACATACAGCCAGTGTGAAGAAGCTAGAACACCCCTGACTAAACATGTTTTTTTCGGAGGGGCTTTTTTAATGTTTGATTATTCTCAGTGAGTGCAGGGATTTTGAATGCTGAAAATGTATTTAGACAGGAGGAGAATCAGTTTTAAATGGAGAAAATAGTTTGTAGCCTTAAATCTTAGTTGACCAGCTGTTCCATCAACCTAATGTTATCCTCCCCTCAACATATACATTATAGAGTGATTTCTTTGCGCTGTCGGAAATGTAGTTTCTATTACAGGAGATGATTTGATATTTTATTTCATCTTAGTTATAGAAAAATTTAGCCCTGATCCAAACTAGATCCTAAACGTTGCATATCTGGTATACTTAAAACCCTCCAACTACCCACATGTGCAAGGGAAGCAATAGCAAGGGCGTTGTTGCAGGCGCTCAGGGTTATCCTACGGCCCTGGAAGACAGCAGATCTCCATACCCACAAGGAATGGCAGTAATGCATGGTTGATGCTCTTAGATTGGATAAACAGAACTATCAACGCAGGGGTTGCCCACATAAATTTGAAGAGCTCTGGGGCCCATGGTTGGATAACCCAAGCCGATTGATCTGGCGATGGATAGGATCCTCCATGACTAAAGCATACTCAGAGCAATCATGTGGTTATATATATTTCAGCCGAGCCCACCAGGGGTTAAAGTGCAACTTCACTCAAAATGGGAAGTTCTGTTTGTTTGCCACACCCCCTCTTTTGCAATTGGCACAAAGTGCAGAGCAGCTCGCATATGTGTAGTGCTAAAGTGGATTTTAAGCTGCAGCAATTTACTTCTGGTTTCCCTTAGTTAAGATGCTGGCCCGGGACATAAAAGCCCATTGAAGAAATGGCTCTGGTAAGGACAGCACTGGCTCCATGGACAGGTAAGTGTCCTTATATTAAAAGTCAGCAACTATGGTATTTGTAGCTGCTGACTTAAAGGTGTTGTAAAGGCAGAATGTTTTTTTTTTTATCATAATACATTCTATGCAATAAGATAAAAAGCCTTATGTGTGAAGCAGCCCCCCTCAGTCCCCCCCCAATACTTACCTGAGCCCCCTCTCTATCCAGCAATATCCATGAGTGCTTCAGCCACCCGGGACTCTCTCCACTGATTGGCTGGGACACAGCAGCTGCGCCATTGGCACCTGCTTCTGCCAAACACAATTAGCCAATCAGGAGAGAGAGGGGGCGGGGCCGAATGGCAGCTCCATGTGTGAATAGATATATGGAGCTGCAGCTCGGCATGGGTGCCTCCATAGCATGCTGCCTGCTGTGGGGGCACACAACGGGAGGGAGGGGCCAGGAGCTTCAGCTAGGGACCCAAGAAGAGAAGGATCTGGGCTGCTCTGTGCAAAACCAACCGCACAGAGAAGGTAAGTATGACATTTTTGTTACTTTAATAGAGAGACTGGAACTTCTCTTTAGGTTAGAGGATGTCACTTCCCTTGCTGTCTCAAAACCAATGTTCAGTGTCAATTAAATCCTATTTTTATATTCTGGTTTGTGTACACTACTATGGACTAACAATAGGCATACCTGCTTCATTTGTGCCCTTTTGTACTATGTTATTGCTCTGAAAATGTATGTTCCATGTTTTACCTACTTTTAAATTTAAAAAAATTCTGATTAAAAAAAAAAAAAGATAGGATAACCCAATTGTCACATTACTATTAGAAACTATGTTTAGGTAGTAAAAAGGTTTCATATTCCTGCTTTTGATCTGATACCTGGTGATTGTCTGCTTGACAGGTCTCTCCTGAAGATGCACATGATGATTCAGAGTAGAAGGGCTTTGTATGTCATTAACCTGGGAAAAGAAACATTTTATTTTATTTTTTTTGAACAATAAGATTTTTATTGAGCTATATCTTTTACATAAAACAACATACTCATTTCAGCATCAATATACACGAAATGTGAGGACAACATAAACAAAATGCAAAAATAAAAAGAAAGAAGGGTGACAGCCCATTCAGACTGGCGCGACACGACTTTGTGGGGCGACCTGTGAAGCTGTGCACCGCGACTTCGGCGCGACTTGCACGGACTTCATATAATTAAAGTCAATGCAAGTCGCCTCCAGGTCGCCCCAAAGTAGTACAGGACCCTTTTTCTAAGTCAGAGCGACTTGTGTCACTCCTATTAGAACGGGTCCTGTACTACTCAATGGCGAGCGAGCGACCGCGACTTGTCAGGCGACCAAGTCGCCTGACAAGTCGCGCTAGTCTGAATGGACTCTAACAGTATGGTGAACATTGAAGGTGGTGTGAAGATCATCAAAGACAATCACGTTAATCATTGTATTGAAATGTCAACTGGATGTATAACAGGTATTTGTTGACCATTATAAGGTACTAATGATTTGGAATAAGAATAAGCTTTGTAAGCAGACTAGTTGAGAGAACATTCTGGAAAAAGGAGTTCACTCCAGCCTTCTAGGATAACAAACGTAGATAGAAAGTTACAGGTATAAGGAAACTGGAAAATAAATAATAACAAATCACCGTAGTCAAGGTTCAGTAAGGTGTACAGTAACATATCCAGGGTATCTCGGTAAAGTGAGATAGAAAGAACCAAGGAGGGATTTCTCAAAGATTATCAACCTGTGGTTAATCTATCGTAATCCTCTGAATATTTAAAAATATGCCATGCATTCCATGTTTTGTGGAATTTTTTGGTCAAGTCTTTGGTGATCGCCAAGGATTCCTCTAGATCAGGGGTCTTCAAACTGTGGCCCTCCAGTTGTTCAGGAACTACAATTGCCATCATGCCTAGTCATGTCTGTGAATGTCAGAGTCTTACAATGCCTCATGGGATGTGTAGTTCAGCAACAGGGCCGTAGTTTGAGGATCCCTGTTCTAGGTCATGAATCAAACGCAGCCATTCTCTGATTGTCGGGATCAAGGATTTGGCTGCATTCAAGAGAAGTTTAGTCAACGTACAATTGTACCTACCCAAGGGATAATCAGAGATGCGTAGTATGCAGCACGCAGGGGTCAGTTTAATTTGCCTGTTCTTGTATCCTGCTCCAGAAGGGGGCGATTAGACCAAAGTCCCACCAGATATGTATCATATCTCCCACTGCTTTGTGACACTGCCAGCATTGGTCAGAAGTCCGTGGAAACCATCTCTTTAGCTTAAAGGCATTGCGTACCATTGTGTTAATAATTTGTAGCAAGACTCTTGTAGACGAGTGCTAATAGAGCAC
The DNA here is from genome assembly GCF_965119305.1 of Pelophylax lessonae. Taxonomy (NCBI): domain Eukaryota; kingdom Metazoa; phylum Chordata; class Amphibia; order Anura; family Ranidae; genus Pelophylax; species Pelophylax lessonae. Next base: position 267,244,450 of record NC_138769.1, on the reverse strand, counting down.
CCATCTGCAAGAACGCATGAGCTTTCTCATTGGGAGTCAGAAATGTTGGTATGCAACGCATTTTCCCACAGAGTTCAATTGTGTGCAGATAACACTGCTAAAAATACTCCTCTTGGACTCAACAAACAGACCGGTATATAAAAAAGATAATTTTATTGGTTTACCATTGTAAGAAAAATATAAAAAAGCAAAATACAAACAATAGGTTCCTGAGGACAATATTAGATAAAAATAGTCTAAAGTACCCTGGATATCGTGGGGACAATAGTAACACTAATACCATTGCCTGGACTTGTCCCAGGTATGTTACTGTACATCAATATCTAACCGCCTAACATGTTTCGGACATAAAGTTGTCGAGTACTTCGGAGGTGTGGCATAGGGTACTGATACTTTCTAGAATACAGATCTATACAATTAGCAATCAAAATTAGTAACATATCACCAATCCCAGAGGAGCAGAGTTTTATCACAAGGACCCAGAAGGTGGGTAAGCCACCTCCATTGCAATCAGCCAGGTAATTGTATCTATACCAAGAATCAGCCATATATGGACTAATGAGTTAAAAAGTTTGATCAATAGGGTGTAGTGTGAATAGAGGTAAAGGTAAGTATAAAGGTCTCTATTCCTTAGTCGTAAAAAAGGGGCTCAAATCTAGGGATTTAAATATAATACATATAATGTTTAGTTAATGAAAATATATTTGGACAATCACCTAAGTAGTTGACTAATGCCCAGCTGGTTTAGGGAGGTGAGGGTTTAAATATTTTACCTGCAGGTTGACCCTTTTTAGTACTCTGATAGCTCGTGGTTTCCAGCTGAATACTAAAATATACGCGTTTGTTGTACAGCAACGAATAGCGCCTATATTTGGGTTCCTCGGCTGGATGACACGCAGGCGCCGACCTGTCTCCTAATAGGGTGGAGAGGCATTTCGCGTCATCACGCCACGACGCACATTTGGCCAATCATTGAAGGGGGCCCTTTGTGTGTCAGGTGACATCACCCAGTGCACTAAGTACCCCCTTCACCCCATGCAGGGACTTAGGAGGGCCTTTCTCTTCCAGAGAGCCCTTTTCAGTTCCAACGTGAGAAGAGAGAACATTTACTGTGAGTACAGAAGCACTACAATGACACCAGTACACATAGGCACACATTTAACCTCCTGATCACCCACCAATTAACCTCTTCACTCCGTGTCACAGGGCACACTATATACAGTATACAGGTACATTTACTGACCACTGTATTAGTGTCACTTCTGACTTCCGTTAGTGTGAGAGGCAGTTAATGGTAGTCCCAGATAGGTGATATATGGTGGGTACCCTAAACCTAATAGAAATGTAACCCCCTGATCACCCCCAGTTAACCCCTTCATTGCCCTGTCACAGTGTCATAGTGTACAGATCTTTTTTCTGATCACTGTATTAGTGTCACAGGTGACATCAGTTAACATTAATGTTCGTTAGCATCCAGTGGCACCCCCCCCCCATCCATGCGTCCGGCCCCTTAATCTACATGCGGGGCACCGAGTTCAATGGGTTTATTTTTTCTGAAGCACCTGATGAAGAGCCAGAGGCTCTAATAGGCTTCAGAAAAGGGTGGGTCCGGGCGAAAATTCGATATAGTCACACGGATCCTCCTCCTGGCCAATCAGGAAGCGGGTCCGAGACCAGTTTTCTGATTGGCCGAAAGGCGAACCCATGCCATTGGCCAAGGAGGAGGAGGCGGGAGGACGAGGTGGGAGGACGAGGCGGGAAGACTCGAGGAGACGCAGGGATATTCGTAGGGACTGAGGAGAAGCTGCTGCTGCAAATCAGGTGGGTGCACTCGTCACTCTGCATTGAAGGGGGCACGCTGGTCTCTCTGCATTGAAGGGGGCACGCTGGTCTCTCTGCGTTAAAGGGGGCACGCTGGTCTCTCTGCGTTAAAGGGGGCACGCTGGTCTCTCTGCGTTAAAGGGGGCACGCTGGTCTCTCTGCGTTAAAGGGGGCACGCTGGTCTCTCTGCGTTAAAGGGGGCACGCTGGTCTCTCTGCGTTAAAGGGGGCACGCTGGTCTCTCTGCGTTAAAGGGGGCACGCTGGTCTCTCTGCGTTAAAGGGGGCACGCTGGTCTCTCTGCGTTAAAGGGGGCACGCTGGTCTCTCTGCGTTAAAGGGGGCACGCTGGTCTCTCTGCGTTAAAGGGGGCACGCTGGTCTCTCTGCGTTAAAGGGGGCACGCTGGTCTCTCTGCGTTAAAGGGGGCACGCTGGTCTCTCTGCGTTAAAGGGGGCACGCTGGTCTCTCTGCGTTAAAGGGGGCACGCTGGTCTCTCTGCGTTAAAGGGGGCACGCTGGTCTCTCTGCGTTAAAGGGGGCACGCTGGTCTCTCTGCGTTAAAGGGGGCACGCTGGTCTCTCTGCGTTAAAGGGGGCACGCTGGTCTCTCTGCGTTAAAGGGGGCACGCTGGTCTCTCTGCGTTAAAGGGGGCACGCTGGTCTCTCTGCGTTAAAGGGGGCACGCTGGTCACTCTGCGTTAAAGGGGGCACGCTGGTCTCTCTGCGTTAAAGGGGGCACGCTGGTCTCTCTGCGTTAAAGGGGGCACGCTGGTCTCTCTGCGTTAAAGGGGGCACGCTGGTCTCTCTGCATTGAAGGGGGCACGCTGGTCTCTCTGCGTTGAAGGGGGCACGCTGGTCTCTCTGCGTTGAAGGGGGCACGCTGGTCTCTCTGCACTGAAGGGGGCACGCTGGTCTCTCTGCACTGAAGGGGGCACGCTGGTCTCTCTGCACTGAAGGGGGCACGCTGGTCTCTCTGCACTGAAGGGGGCACGCTGGTCTCTCTGCACTGAAGGGGGCACGCTGGCCACTCTGCACTAAAGGGGGCAGGCTGGTCACTCTGCACTAAAGGGGGCAGGCTGGTCACTCTGCACTAAAGGGGGCAGGCTGGTCACTCTGCATTAAAGGGGGCAGGCTGGTCACTCTGCATTAAAGGGGGCAGGCTGGTCACTCTGCATTAAAGGGGGCAGGCTGGTCACTCTGCATTAAAGGGGGCAGGCTGGTCACTCTGCATTAAAGGGGGCAGGCTGGTCACTCTGCATTAAAGGGGGCAGGCTGGTCACTCTGCATTAAAGGGGGCAGGCTGGTCACTCTGCATTAAAGGGGGCAGGCTGGTCACTCTGCATTAAAGGGGGCAGGCTGGTCACTCTGCATTAAAGGGGGCAGGCTGGTCACTCTGCATTAAAGGGGGCACGCTGGTCACTGGTCACTCTGCATTGAAGGGGGCAAACTGGTCACTCTGCATTGATGGGGGCACACTAGTCACTGGTCACTCTGCATTGAAGGGGGCACACTATACCTTGATTACTGAAGGCTCCTTTCACACTTTTGTGACCTCAAAGTCACGCAATTTTTTTACTGCAAACCAATGCCTATTAAATTTTTCGGTTTGCGCCCCCCCCAAAAATTTTGAGCACCAGCCACCACTGTTAGCATCAATTCAGGACAGCGTCGGATTGCCTGCCACTTATTTAGTAATGCATTTAACAATTTGATTGCCAGTGACACACACACACACACACACTAAACACCTCCATTACTAGTATAGTGTATGAACAGATCAATATCTTTGATCTGATCACAACCACAAAAAAGTGGTCCCAAAAAGTTTAGTATAGTGTTCCCAAAACGCAGTGTTAGCAGGATCAGCCCCGACATCGGCCAGCACCTGCGTTTAGCCCCAACTCCCCCAAGAAGTACAGAATCAGCAGATTACTGTCACTACTAATACACAGAACACTAAACTGCAGCTTTAGCAGAGTCAGGCCTGATCTCTGCTAGCACTAGCAGTTACATTTTTTGGTAGTGGTTTAAACAGTCCTTGACAACCACAGGTGTTTTTTTACTTGTGAGTCACACTAGGTACCTATAAATTTATTGGTCAAAATGTCCAAACAGAGGTACACTAGTGAAGAGGCCTACACGATACGGAGCATGACAGATGAGAGCGATGGGGAAGCCTCACTGTCAGAATCAGGCTCAGTATTCAAACCTGTAGAGAGCAGCGGCACCCTGACAGCTTTGAAGACAGAGTAGTGGTCAAAGCTAAGGTCAGGCATACCCGACCCGTACTTCTGTTGCTGAGGTGCAACGACCGTATGGTTCTCATATGCAGCAGAGTGTAATTACTAGTGCTACTCAACCTTCTGGTGAGCTGGCAAGCACCAGCAGCCTAGTACATCCTGGTCATAGTCAAACCAGTACTGCATTAACACTTAGTGATGTGGCGAGTCCCATAAGTGCAGTTCAAGCTCGTGCGGTGGCTAGCACAAGTAGTGTCCCGCAGCCACCAAGAATTTGAAGACAGGCCCATAGAGCCCATAGTGTCCTTCCTGATGTGCTTGAACATCCTGATTGGGAGCCCACCACTTCTGCAGCGGCCGTACTTGCCCTTTTGACTGACCAACCCAGAATTCAAGTGGAAACAGCCAATTTTAATGCCCTTGGTTTTTTGAGCTGTTTTTCCACAGAAGATCTTTTGTGGACCAAAGCAATTTATATGCCAATCAATTAATCCCCACAAATCCAAATTTGACCCTTGCCAGAGAATTTGCATGGAAACATATCACTATTTCCGAATTTAAAACCTTTTTTGGCCTATCCCTCCACATTGGCATTACTAAAAGGAGTGAGTTGCAGTCATATTGGTTCACTGACCCAATTCACCATATTGCCCATGTTCTCATGCTGCTATGGCCAGGACTAGATACGAGCAAATCTTGCGGTTCATGCACTTCAGTGACAATGAACTTGATCGTCCTCGGGGGTGACCCTGTATATGACCGGCTCCACAAAATTCGGCCCCTCGTAAACCACTTTAACCACTTTTAGACCGGAGGATTTTGCTGCTCAAAGACTAGGCCCTATTTTGCGATTTGGCACTGCGTGACTTTGACAATTGCGCGGTCGTGCGACGCTGTACCCAAACTAAATTGATGTCCTTTTTTCCCACAGAGCTTTCTTTTGGTGGTATTTGATCACCTGTGCGATTTTTATTTTTTGCGCTATAAACAAAAAAAAGAGCGACAATTATGAAAAAATAACAATATTTTTCACATTTTTTACATGAAATTCTCAAAAAAAAAATGTAAAAATCATTTTGTTTTCTGCTACATATTTTTGGTAAAAAAAAAAAAAAAAAAAATTTCAATAAGCGTATTTTGACTGGTTTGCGCAAAAGTTACTGCGTTTACTAACTACGGGAAAGATTTATGTCATTTTTATTGTTTTTTTTTTTTACTAGTAATGGCGGCGATCTGTGATTTTTTTTCGAGGGACTGCGACATTGCGGTGGACAGATCGGACCCCTAACTGACATTTTTGACACTTTTGGGGGTACCAGTGACATTACTACAGTAATCCGTGCTGAAAATATGCACTGTTACTGTAAAAATTACACTGGCAGGGAAGGGGTTAACTGTAGTGGTGATCAAGGGGTTAAATATGTCCCTAGGGGCGTGATTCTGTCAAGGGGCGTGGCTTGTGAAGTAATCACAGAGACATGCGATCCTATATAGCAGGATCACATAGCCTCTGTGATCACTTCAGGGAGAATGACAGATGGCTGTGTTTACATCAGCCGTCTGTCTTTCTCCCTCAGCTACGGGAGATCACGAGTGGCCAGCGGTCATCGGAGCCGCCAGTTACACGCTCTGGCTCCCTGGTTGATGAGCAGAGGCGGGAGATCGCCGGCGGTGGCGCGCGCTCGCCCCCTAGAATCTCCTGAGCGAGCGACGTAGTATAATGTCGCTTTGCCCAGGAGTGGCTGCCTGCCGCAGTTAAACTGCGGCGGTCGGTCCTTAAGTGGTTAACCAGATGTTTGCAGCCTTGTATACGCCCCAACAAGCTGTTTGTGGTAATGAGTCCCTGATAAAATTTTCTGGCAGTTTGCTTTTAAACAGTTTCTCCCCAGCAGGCATGCCAGATATGGGGGTCAAGATGTATAAGCTCTGTGAAAGGGCAACAGGCTATACATGTAGTTTCTGGGTTTACGAGGGAAAAGATGTGGAGCCCCCCAACTGCCCAGACTACATAGGGAGCAGTGGCAAGGTTGTTTGGGACTTGGTGTCACGGATTCGGAAAGAGGTACCATATATACGTAGACAATTATTACACAAGCATGCAACTTTTTAGTCCCCTTTTTGATTTTGGAATTGGTCCATGTGGCACCGTGCGACCTAATCCCCGGGGCTTCCTCCAACGGCTTATAGATTCCCAACTTAGATGGGGGAGAGGGCCTGCTTGAAGTGTAATAAATTGCTTGCAGTGAAGTGGAGGACACATGGAATGTTCTTGTTCTGTCCTCCATTCACGCAGATACAACTGTCCAAATTGCAACGGCGACTGGTGTTGTTGTGAAGCCCCTCTGTGTTCAGGAATACAACCCTAACATTGGAGGGATGGACTTCAACAACAAGATGATGGTGCCGTACTTAAGTGCCCGTAAGGCCAGACGCTGGTACAAAAAAGTGTCTGTATACTTATTTCAACTGGCTCTGCTGAATGCTTATGTACTATACAAAGCGTCAGGAAGAAGTGGATCCTTCCTAAAATTCCAGGAAGAGATCATCACAGCCCTTCTGTATCCAGAAGGTGCTGTGGCCCAAATTCACTATCCAGATGCATTGAGCCGGCTGCATGAGGCATTTTCTGGATGTCCTCCCTAGTACCCCTACCCAAGGAACACCCCAAAGAAGATGTCATGTCTGTAGGAAACGCAGATATAGGCGTGACACTCACTATTTTTATCCCTCCTGTCCTGGCCAACCTGGTCTCTGCATCGGGGACTATTTTAGTTGCTACCACACACTAGTGGAGTATTAGTATAGGGTACAGCATGGCACAGTCTATGGCACACTTTTTCACACAGGGTCTTGAAAGATGATGGCATTTTGAGACCCTAGCCTGGAACATTTTTTTTACAGTTACAAAAAAAGTGTAAAAAAAAAAAAAATGAACAAAAAAATAAAAAATATTTTTTTTCAGTTTTCAGTTCTTACTCTACTTTTCTACTCTTCTACTTTTACTGTACTTTGTAATATACTGTTATACTGTAATGTTTTATTGTAACTATTGTTTGATTTTCAGGTACGCCCATCAGCTGCAGCACTAATTAGTTTATTCTGACAGGAACAGTGTTTGCTCTCATTATATACGTTATCAATGATTGCAGCGCTGGAGGTGATTTCATCACCGTAGGTAAAAAAAAGAGCATACAGCTGCAAGAAAAATATGTGAACCCTTTGGAATGATATGGATTTCTGCACAAATTGGTAAAAATGTGATCTGATCATCATCTAAGTCACAACAATAGACAAAAACAGTCTGCTTAAACTAATAACACACAAAGAATGAAATGTTGCCATGTTTTTATTGAACACACCATGCAAACATTCACAGTGCAGGTGGAAAAAGTATGTGAACCCCTAGACTAATGACATCTCCAAGAGCTAATTGTAGTGAAATGTCAGCCAACTGGAGTCCAATCAATGAGATGAGATTGGAGGTGTTGGTTACAACTGCCCTACCCTATAAAATACACACACCAGTTCTGGGTTTGCTTTTCACAAGAAGCATTGCCTGATGTGAATGATGCCTCGCACAAAAGAGCTCTCAGAAGACCTACGATTAAGAATTGTTGACTTGCATAAAGCTGGAAAGGGTTATAAAAGTATCTCCAAAAGCCTTGCTGTTCATTAGTCCACGGTAAGACAAATTGTCTATAAATGGAGAAAGTAAAGCACTGCTGCTACTCTCACCAGGAGTGGCCGTCCTGTAAAGATGACTGCAAGAGCACAGCGCAGACTGCTCAATGAGGTGAAGAAGAATCCTAGAGTGTCAGCTAAAGACTTACAAAAGTCACTGGCAAATGCTAACATCCCTGTTAGCGAATCTACAATATGTAAAACACTAAACAAGAATGGATTTCATGGGAGGATACCATAGAGGAAGCCACTGCAGTCCAAACAAAACATTGCTGCACGTTTACAGTTTGCACAAGAGCACCTGGATGTTCCACAGCAGTACTGGCAAAATATTCTGTGGACAGATGAAACCAAAGTTGAGTTGTTTGGAAGAAACACACAAAACTATGTGTGGCAAAAAAGAGGCACAGTACACCAACATCAAAACCTCATCCCAGCTGTTAAGTATGGTGGTGGGGGCATCATGGTTTGGGGTTGCTTTGCTGCGTCAGGGCCTGGACGGATTGCGATCATCGAAGGAAAAATGAATTCCCAAGTTTATCAAGACATTTTGCAGGAGAACTTAAGGCCATCTGTCTACCAGCTGAAGCTCAACAGAAGATGGGTGTTGCAACAGGACAATGACCCAAAGAATAGAAGTAAATCAACAACAGAATGGCTTAAACAGAAGAAAATACACCTTCTGAAGTGGCCCAGTCCTGACCTCAACCCGATTGAGATGCTGTGGCATGACCTCAAGAAAGCCATTCACACCAGACATCCCAAGAATATTGCTGAACTGAAACAGTTCTGTAAAGAGGAATGGTCAAGAATTACTCCTGACCGTTGTGCACGTCTGATCTGCAACTACAGGAAATGTTTGGTTGAAGTTATTGCTGCCAAAAGAGGTTCAACCAGTTATTAAATCCAAGGGTTCACATACTTTTTCCACCTGCACTGTGAATGTTTACATGGTGTGTTCAACACAAACATGGCAACATTTCATTCTTATTGTATTAGTTTAAGCAGACTATTATGACCAATTTGTGCAGAAATCCATATCATTCCAAAGGGTTCACATACTTTTTCTTGCAGCTGTATATGGCGAAGAATAGAGGATTGGGTGGACACAGGACACATATCCCCTGTGCTTCGCCATATATTTTATAACACTTTTCAAGGCAGAGATGTTTTTATCCACATCGATCGATGCGACTGGAGGAATCTGCTATGTTCTTTTTCTTTTCTTTCAGCCTATGGGCTGAAGGAATAAAAAGAACATTTCATGAATGCCCTTTATTAGAAGTGGATCGATGCTGGGGGGGTCTAACTTTCTGGTATCTTATTTTATAGCCAGAGGTCAAGCTTCATGTAAAAGCAATCCTAGCAGATAATTAGCCACTAGACTGCTTTTACAAGCATTGAGAGGGGACTCCATCCCCCCCCCACCCCTCCTGCCTCCTTCCACGTTTTTTTCAGGCTCTCCTGTCCCACCGGGTAACTGTAGTTGGTGGTTCCGTCAGCTGACCATAGAGCTGACTGGAGACCAGAAGCTATGAGCATTTCATGATTTCATTTCATGATTTTGGTTTCGCCAAATATAAACAGTGCCATTGGGAAATTGGGAAAGCATCTTAACACAACAATCTTGGTGTGGTCAGATGCTTTAAAGGCAGAGGAGAGATCTAGAGTCCAACAGACTTACATTTTTTGAAAAAAGAGTACCCGTCACTATCTATTGCTATATAGGGTATATTTAAATTCCCTGTGATGAAAAAATGAAAGGGCAGGGGTCAAACTAAAATAAAAAAGCAAACTAAATAAAAAAAAAAAATTCAAGCACCCCTGTCCCCCCGCGTTTGCCTGCAAAGGCGAACGCAGGCACCTGTCTGGTGTCATATGTAAATATCAATTGCAGCATACATGTGAGGTATTGCAGCGAATGTCAGATTGAGGGCAGTAATTCTTGCAGTAGACCTCTGCTTTTAAAAATGTAGTTTGTTGCCGCTGCACGGGCATGGACAATTTAAGCTGGTCATGTTTGGTATAAATGTACTCGGCATAAAATCATCTTTTATATTTTACCAAACAATTGGGCAAAATATACTGTATTTGTGCATTCAATTTAAAAAAAAAAAGTTATTTTCCCTAAAAATTTGCTTTTCTTGGCGCAAAATACAATGTGACAAAAAAATTTCAACACCCACCATTTTGTTCTGTGGGGCCTCTTCTTTAACCACCTCCCACCCGGCCACTGTACATATACGGCCGGGTGGGAGTCTCGTCCTTCTGATTGGACGTTCCGGGACGAGATCGCGCAGCGGCGCGATCTCGATGTGCCTGTGTCTCTAGGACACAGAGCAACAAGATTCGGCAGGAGGGCCCTGTGATTGGCCCTCCTGATCACATGACGGCTGTGTCCAATCACAGCCGTCATGTAATGTAAACACAGTCGTTGTAACGGTTTCGATCTCTTCTCCTCCTGACAGATCCTGTCAGTGAGCAGAAGAAGAGAGGATCTGTACTGCAGCCGGGGGGATCAGTGAGTATTTCTAATTACTCACTGATCACAGGGGGGGTCTGTGCTGGTAATCAGAACATTGATTACCAGTGCAGCCCTGGGGTGGGGGGGTGCCACTAGAGCCACAGGGGATGCCCACCCATGACGACCAGGGATGCCCACCATGGCCACCAGGGATAGCAAACAGAGCTCAGAGAGCCTGCCAGTGGTGCCCTCCCTATCACTGCTGCCCACCAATGCCATCTATCAGTGCTGCCCACCAGTGCCCATTATTGCCATCTATCAGGGCCGCCCACCAGTGCCCATTATTGCCCACCAGTGCTGACCATCAGTGTCGCCCATCAGTGCCGATCAGTGCCACCTATCAGTGCTGCCTATCAGTGCACATCAGCGCTGCCCATCAGTGCCCACCAATGCTGAATATCAGTGCTATCTATCAGTGCTGCATATCAGTGCTACCTATCAGTGCTGCATATCAGTGCAACCCCATCAGTGCCACCACATCGGTGTCTCCTCATCAGTGCCTGTCAGTGCGGCGTCATCAGTGCTCATCAGTGCAGGGAAAAAACGTATCTATTTACAAAATTTTATAACCTAAACAAAAAACGTATTTTTTTTTTTCAAACTTTTCTGTCTTTTTTTATTTGTGCACCAAAAAAGAAAAAACCTGGCGGTGATCAAATACCACCAAAAGAAAGCTCCTTTTGTGGGGAAAAAATGACATGAATTTGGTTTAGGTAAAGTGTTGCATGACCGCGCAATTGTCATTCAAAATGCACCAGCACTAAAAGCTGACAATTTGCCTGGGAAGGAAGGGGGTTTAAGTGCCCAGTATTGAGGTAGTTAAAACATACAGTGGGTACGGAAAGTATTCAGACCCCCTTAAATTTTTCATCAACTCCACACCCCTCTGTGGAGTTGGGTTATGTATTCTTCTGACACTGCTTGTTACAAAATTGAGAACCTAGAGCAAGAAGTGGGAGTATACCACCTATAGACATAGTTAAAATTAAAAACCCCTTTATTAGGTTAAAACCCCTTTCTGCCTAGTGTCCTACTCCTAGGAAGAGCAGCAATAACCCATCTGTCAAATGAAGATATAGCTGTGTCTGTCAAGGATTTTACGGTAAGATAAAAATCCAGTTATTTAATGTACTCGACATGCCTCTCAGAAAATGGCTTGTAGAGTCTACTTTCCTATATGGGGTTATTTGGGGGGGGGGGGGGGGGGGGGTTATGCTATCTTGACATTTCAGGGCCTCCAAAACTGTGATAGGTAGTTACATAGTAGGTGAGGTTGAATAAAGACAATAGTCCATCCAGTTAAACCTGTGTAGGTGTGTGTGGCTGTAATCATCTCACATAGCCCTTAATGTTCTGATCCTTGAGATGCAAGTCTAAGAGTCTTTTGAAAGCCACCATACTACCCGCAGAAACCACCTCTTGTGGTAGAGAATTCCACAATCTTGTAGCCCTAACAGTAAAGAACCCCCCTCGTTGCCTGAGGTTAAAACGCTTCTCCTCTAATCGCATTGTATGTCCTCGAGTCCTCATGCAATCCCTTCGAACGAACAGCTTTTTTTCTAAGCTGGGATCCCCATTAAGATATTTATAAATTGCTATCATGTCCCCCCTTAGACGTCTCTTCTCCAGGGAGAATAAATCGAGCGATTGCAGATGCTCTTCATAGTTAAGGTCCTCCAATCCCCTAATCAGTTTAGTTGCCCTTCTCTGGACTCTCTCCAGCTCCAACACATCCCTCCTGAGGACTGGCGACCAGAACTGGACAGAATACTCCAGATGCGATCGGACCAGAGTTTTATAAAGTGGAAGGATTATAGTTTTATCTCTGGAATACATCCCTTTTTTATGCATGCTAATAATCTGCTGGCTTTGGCAGCTGCCGCTTGACATTGCATGCTGTTGCCTAATCTATCATCAACCAAGACTCCCAGATCCTTCTTCATTTTTGATTCCCCCAAGGATTCCCCTCCTAACGTGTATTGTGTTTTTATGTTTTTAGTCCCCAAGTGCAAAACCTTACACTTCTCTAAGTTAGACGTCATTTGCCATGTCGTTGCCCACACCGTTATTTTGTCCAGGTCATTCTGTAGGATATCTGCTTCATGCTGTGCAGTTATTGCTCTGGCCAATTTTGTGTCATCTGCAAAAACTGATATCGAACTACTGATCCCATCCTCAATGTTGTTTATGAATAGATTGAACAAGGTTGGTACCAGGACTGAGCCCTGGGGCACCCCGCTTACTACCTCAGACCAGTCTGAGTATGCGCAGTTTATTACCACCTTTTGGACACGGCCTTTTAGCCAGTTCCGTATCCAAGAGCAAACCCTGCTGTCGATACCTGCAGACCTTATTTTATAAATGAAGCGCTAGTGGGTAACTGTATCAAATTTTATATCACTGTTGGGTAAAGTGGCAAAACTGGGATCAGTCATCATGTTGGGGGACTTCAATTATCCCGACATTGACTGGGAAGAGGGGACTACACACTCACAGAAGGCCCGTCTATTCATGGAAACCTTACAGGACAACTAAATGTCACAGTTGGTGGATTCTCCTACTAGAGAAAATGCAGTCCTGGATCTATTGATCACTAATGACCCAGACCTAATCTCGGAGGTGGGAGTCCAGGACAACCTGGGCTCTAGCGATCACAGGATGATCACATTTAGAGTAAATAACAATATAACAAGGCAAGTGGGGAACATAAGAACCCTAAACTTCAGAAGGGCAAACTTTCCAAAATTGTGCTCAATGATGGAAAGGGTAAACTGGGACCAAACCCTGGGAACACTGACCACGGAGGAAAAATGGAAATGCTTTAGGAACATATTAAACAAATGCATCTTGCAGTGCATTCCTATGGGAAATATATTTAGAAGAGACAAAGCCAAACCTGGCTGGCTAAACTGTAATGTTAAAAAACTTATTAGGGGTAAAAAAATGGCCTTCAAGAAATACAAATCAGAGGACACAGTATCGGCTTTCGAGCAATACAAGGAGGCAAATAAGAAAAGTAAATACGAAATCAAAATGGCTAAAATCAACTTTGAGAGACAAATAGCAGAGGATAGTAAAAAGAATCCAAAGAAATTCTTTAAATATATCAACAGCAAAAAAGCTAGGGCAGAGCATATTGCACACATAATTAATGATGATGGGAGGATGGTTACAGAGGACACTGAAAAAGCAACCGTGCTGAATGCTTTTTTCTCCTCAGACTTTACACAGGAAAAGGAGGGGAACACTGACCATGACTATATGATTAGTAGTAATACACAGGACTGGCCGCTATGGCTAACAGAGGGTAAAATCAGGGAAAGGCTGGATAAAATTAACACAAATAAATCACCAGGCCCGGATGGCGTACATCCGAGAGTACTCAAAGAACTTAGTAAGATTATATCTAGACCACTGTTCCTGATCTTTGCTGACAGTATTATGACAGGAAATGTACCAGGGGATTGGAGGAAAGCCAACGTGATACCGATATTCAAAAAAGGGCAGAGGCATGTCCCGGGAAATTATAGGCCTGTTAGTCTGACATCGATAATATGTAAACTTCTGGAGGGGATGATAAGGGACTACAGCGTAGAGCTTGCTAAAGACAACAACATCATCAGCAGTAATCAGCAGGGGTTTACAAATGGGCGTTCTTGTCAAACCAATCTCTTAACATTCTATGAGGAGGTGATCTTTGAGCTAGATAGGGGGAGACCAGTGGATGTGGTGTACCTGGATTTCGCTAAGGCGTTTGATACAGTTCCCCACAAGCGCTTAATTTATAAAATAAGGTCTGCAGGCATCGACCGCAGGGTTTGCTCTTGGACATGGAACTGGCTAAAAGGGCGTGTCCAAAGGGTGGTAATAAACAGCTCAGACTGGTCTGAGGTGGTAAGCGGGGTCCCCCAAGGCTCAGTCCTGGGACCAACCTTGTTCAAAAAAATGTAAAAATCCAAATTTTTTAAAATTTTTGGCCAATTTGTTTTCTGCTACCTATGTTTGATAAAAAAAAAACACTCAATAAGCGTATTTTGATTGGTTTGCGCAAAAGTTATTGCGTTTACTAAGAGAAAGATTTATGTCATTTTTGGTGGGTTTTTTTTTAACGAGTAATGGCGGCGATCTGCGATTTCTTTTGCGGGACTGCGACATTGCGGCAGACAGATCGGACCCCTGACTGACATTTTTGACACTTTTGGGGGTACCAGTGACATTACTACAGTAATCAGTGCTATAAATATGCACTGTTACTGTAAAAATGACACTGGCAGGGAAGGGGTTAATTTTTATTGGTGATCAAGGGGTTAATGTATGCCTGGTGCTTACTGACGTGTGTGGGGGGAGGGGACTATGTGACACAAGGACAGATCGAGGGTTCAGCTATGCTGAAACCCTGCAATCTGACCCTGCCTGTCACTTAGGAGATCCGCCCGCTTGTGTTTACACAAGCAGGCGGATCTCCACACTCGATTTCCCGATGATCGGGGAAGAGCAGCGGCGATCACCGCCGCTCCTCCCCTGGCCCGACTCCCGCTGTGACTGAATACAGCGGGAGCGCACCGCCGAGAGAGGGGAATGTCTGGTGACGTAGTACTATGTCGCCAGACGTTATCGAGCCACTTTGCCGAAGTACAGCTCTAGTGAGCAGTGCGTAAGTGGTTAAAGCTGGATTTGGATAAAAAAAGATTTCCCAAGCTTTAAACATCCCAAGGAGCACTGTGCAAGCGATAATATTGAAATGGGAGGAGTATCAGACCACTGCAAATCTACGAAGACCTGGCCGTCCCTCTAAATTTTCAGCTCATACAAGGAGAAGACTGATCAGAGATGCAGCCAAGAGGCCCATGATCACTCTGGATGAACTGCAGAGATCTACAGCTGAGGTCGTATACAGCACAAATCTGGCCTTTATGGAAGAAGAAAGCCATTTCTTAAAGATATCCATAAAAAGGGTTGTTTAAAGTTTGCCACAAGCCACCCGGGAGACACACCAAACATGTGGAAGAAGGTGCTCTGGTCAGATGAAACCAAAATTTAACTTTTTGGCAACAATGCAAAACGTTATGTTTGGCGTAAAACTCACCTGTCAAACATGGTGGTGGCAGCATCATGGTTTGGGCCTGCTTTTCTTCAGCAGGGACAGGGAAGATGGTTAAAATTGATGGGAAGATGGATGGAGCCAAATACAGGACCATTCTGGAAGAAAACCTGATGGAGTCTGCAAAAGACCTGAGACTGGGACGGAGATTTGTCTTCCAACAAGACAATGATCCAAAACATAAAGCAAAATCTACAATGGAATGGTTCACAAATAAACATATCCAGGTGTTAGAATTGCCAAGTCAAAGTCCAGACCTGAATCCAATCGAGAATCTGTGGAAAGAACTGAAAACTGCTGTTCACAAACGCTCTCCATCCAACCTCACTGAGCTCGAGCGGTTTTGCAAAGAGGAATGGGCAAAAATTTCAGTCTCTCGATGTGCAAAACTGATAGAGACATACCCCAAGCGACTTACAGCTGTAATCGCAGCAAAAGGTGGCGCTACAAAGTATTAATTTAAGGGGGCTGAATCATTTTGCACGCCCAATTTTTCAGTTTTTTATTTGTTAAAAAAGTTTGAAATATCCAATAAATTTCATTCCACTTCATGATTGTGTCCCACTTGTTGATTCTTCACAAAAAATTACAGTTTTATATCTTTAGGTTTGAAGCCTGAAATGTGGCAAAAGGTCGAAAAGTTCAAGGGGGGGCGAACAGTGGCGGCTTCGGGCACGGGCGAACGGGGAAGATACCCGGGGCGGCATCACGTGGGGGGCGGCACTCGGCACACGAACGACTTGTGGAGAAAAAGAAAATCATCTTTGCTGCGGCGCCGCTGCCGCCCCTGCTGCTGAAGGAGCCGATGGATGGATCACCTGGCTGTCTCAGCTGTCTGTGGATCGGTAAAGTTTGCCTGGAGCGGGGGGTGCAGCCGCGCTCAGAACTAGCCGGGGGGGGGGGGCGAGGAGGGTACACACACACAGCCAGGTTATGCGGCGGCGCGCTCAGAACTAGCTGGGGGGAAGGCGAGGAGGAGAGTACACTACACACAGGTTATGCAGCGGCGGCCCGCTCAGAACTAGCGGCGGGGGGAGGCGAGGAGGCGGCGGCGAGGAGGAGGAGGAGCCAAGGAGGGTAGTGTACACTACTGTAGTCACTTGCAGGTAAGTTGCTCTCACTCTCCTCTATGTTCGCACCTGGGAATGGGGGGGGGGGAGGTAATGCACATGACAGCAGCCTGGAAGGGGCACGCTGGTCTTTGCATTGAAAGGGGGTACGCTGGTCTTTGCATTGAAAGGGGGCACCCTGGTCTCTGCATTGAAAGGGGGCACGCTGGCCTCTGCATTGAAAGGGGGCACGCTGGCCTCTGCATTGAAAGGGGGCACGCTGGCCTCTGCATTGAAAGGGGGCACGCTGGCCTCTGCATTGAAAGGGGGCACGCTGGCCTCTGCATTGAAAGGGGGCACGCTGGCCTCTGCATTGAAAGGGGGCACGCTGGCCTCTGCATTGAAAGGGGGCACGCTGGCCTCTGCATTGAAAGGGGGCACGCTGGCCTCTGCATTGAAAGGGGTACACACACACAGCCAGGTTATGCGGCGGCGCGCTCAGAACTAGCTGGGGGGAAGGCGAGGAGGAGAGTACACTACACACAGGTTATGCAGCGGCGGCCCGCTCAGAACTAGCGGCGGGGGGAGGCGAGGAGGCGGCGGCGAGGAGGAGGAGCCAAGGAGGGTAGTGTACACTACTGTAGTCACTTGCAGGTAAGTTGCTCTCACTCTCCTCTATGTTCGCACCTGGGAATGGGGGGGGGGGGAGGTAATGCACATGACAGCAGCCTGGAAGGGGCACGCTGGTCTTTGCATTGAAAGGGGGTACGCTGGTCTCTGCATTGAAAGGGGGCACGCTGGCCTCTGCATTGAAAGGGGGCACGCTGGCCTCTGCATTGAAAGGGGGCACGCTGGCCTCTGCATTGAAAGGGGGCACGCTGGCCTCTGCATTGAAAGGGGGCACGCTGGCCTCTGCATTGAAAGGGGGCACGCTGGCCTCTGCATTGAAAGGGGGCACGCTGGCCTCTGCATTGAAAGGGGGCACGCTGGCCTCTGCATTGAAAGGGGGCACGCTGGCCTCTGCATTGAAAGGGGGCACGCTGGCCTCTGCATTGAAAGGGGGCACGCTGGCCTCTGCATTGAAAGGGGGCACGCTGGCCTCTGCATTGAAAGGGGGCACGCTGGCCTCTGCATTGAAAGGGGGCACGCTGGCCTCTGCATTGAAAGGGGGCACGCTGGCCTCTGCATTGAAAGGGGGCACGCTGGCCTCTGCATTGAAAGGGGGCACGCTGGCCTCTGCATTGAAAGGGGGCACGCTGGCCTCTGCATTGAAAGGGGGCACGCTGGCCTCTGCATTGAAAGGGGGCACGCTGGTCTCTGCATTGAAAGGGGGCACGCTGGTCACTGTGCATTGAAAGGGGGTACGCTGGTCACTGTATATCTTAATTACTGAAGGCCCCTTTCACACTTTTGTGACCTCAAAGTCACACAATTTTTTTTACAGAGTTTTTGCCGCAAAGCAATGCCTATTACATTTTTCTGTTTGTGTCCCCCCAAAAATTTTGAGCACCAGCCGCCACTACCAGGCTGTGTCCAGAAGGATTTATTTATTAGAGAGCACGCTGCATGGCTCTGGGCCACCACCAGACCAGGCACTGCTTGATGGGCCTACTTTAGGCCTGATTCACATGTATGCGGGTTGGGGGCCCACATTTTCAAAGGCACAGCATCCTATTCATTTGAATGAGCTGCTTTCCCACAGAAAAAAAGGTGCATGCAGCATTTTAAAATTTCAGTGGCATCATGCGCCATGCGACTTACCTGCAGTTCCTTCACTGGCAAGTTTGCTGTATTTTTAGGTATGTGGGCCATGCATTTAAAAACACAGTGCATTTGCGTTAACTGTGTCATGCAAACGCACTGTTTTTAAATGCATGGCCCACATACCTAAAAACGCAGAAAGCTTGCCAGTGCAGGAACTGCAAGTAAGTCGCATGGTGAAAAAGCAGGATGGATTTCAAGGCCCCTGAAATTTTAAAATGCTGCATGCACCTTTTTTCTACGGGAAACGCAGGCATAGCAGCCCATTAAAATGAATAGGATCCTGTGCCCTTCTAAAATGTGGGCCGCCAACCCACATACATGTAAATCAGGCCTAAAGCAGTAGTAAAGTAATTTACAAATAAAAAACTGCTCTCCCTGCAGGTTTAAGTCATACCCTACTAGTATACACATTGATGTGAAAATGGCTGCAATGTAATGGAGTGTTGGGATGTTATAAGGGGTACTGCGATGTGTAAAGGGGAACTATGACGTAAAAATGGCTGCAATGTAATGGGGTTTTGTGATTTGATAAGGGGTACTTCGATGTGTAAAGGGGCACTATGACATGAAAATGGCTGCAATGTAATGGGGTGCTGTGATGTGATAAGGGATACTGTAATTTTTAAAGGGGCACTGTGACATGAAAAATTGGACTGTTATGGAATGACATAGTATTACCACAATAAAATGTGTGGTGTGTACAAGATGTGAAGTTTTGTCATGTTATTTATTTTTTTTCGGGGGGGGGGGGGGGGGCGCCGGGAGGGAGCCTCGCCCGGGGAGCAATTTAATGTAGAACCGCCACTGGGGGCGAATACTTCGCAAGGCACTGTATTCCAGGGAAAAGACTATAATCCTTCCACTTTATAAAACTCTGGTCCGACCACATCTGGTGTATTCTGTCCAGTTCTGGTCGCCAGTCCTCAGGAGGGATGTGTTGGAGCTGGAGAGAGTCCAGAGAAGGGCAACTAAACTAATTAGGGGATTGGAGGACCTCAATTATGAAGAGCGTCTGCAATGCTTGATTTATTCTCCCTGGAGAAGAGACGCCTGAGAGGGGACATGATAGCAATTTATAAATATCTCAATGGTGATCTCGGCATAGAAAAAAAGCTATTCAATCGGAGGGATTGCATGAGGACTCGAGGGCATAACATGCGATTAGAGGAGAAGCATTTTAAACTCAGGCAACGTGGGGGGTTCTTTACTGTTAGGGCTACAAGATTGTGGAACTCTCTACCACAAGAGGTGGTTTCTGCGGGAAGTATGGTGGCTTTCAAAAGACTCTTAGACGTACATCTCAAAGATCAGAACATTCAGGGGTATGTGAGATGATTACGGCCACACACACCTACACAGGCTGAACTGGATGGACTATTGTCTTTATTCAACTTCACCTACTATGTAACTATGTAAAAAGGAAGCTGCCAAGGGGTGTTGTGGAAATTTTATTAATATTTGTTTGGACATTTTGTAGGATGTGTTTTAGTTAAATTGCCAAAATGTGTCCCAATGTCGGATTACCGGTAATCGCTATGCACAGCGAATATGGCTTTAACTGGCATTGAGGAAAGACCAGTAGTTGTGGAAAACTTCCATTAAATGGAGACTGCACGCTACTTGGTTGATCGTCCCTATCTGCGGGCGCTCTGAGCGGCTACACGAACGAGCAAGTGCCGGTACGGATCTTTGGCAGTGCGATGCAAACTCCACCGCACAAATATATATAAGCCAGCTGGGGCCCCGATATTCACTGGCCAAGATATGTGTGTGATGTGGAATTTTTATCATTTTGATATCTTCCCTTTTGCTGGAATATTGGCTGATAGATTTCTATTATACTTGATCCGCATTATTGAAATACTGCTGCTATTTTCCTTTGCAGATATAGTTTCGTTTACTGGAACACTAGCATAATCATTATCAAATATTTTATTTATTTTTTTTAACTATATTATATAGGTTTCACTCTAACAGGTTATGATGGGAGTGCATGCACACGTATTAGCGGGGCAAGGTTTCATTGTTAACAATAGTGCTTGGTCGCTCGTGCACCCAACGGCGGAAAATTCAGGCATGCGGCTCCGCTCGTGGATGAACATACACACTCCCCTTTCTATTGATCCTTTGAATGTATACGTGTGTGATTAGTTGTGCGGTACAGTTGTCCCCTCCCACTGTAAACCCCTTTTTCCTGACTATAAATAAACCAGGGCTCTGCTCTGAAGCAGAGACTCTTCTGTTGGCATCGATCATGACACAGCATGCGCCTGTTTCCTTCTTTGTAGCCGAGCGCGGTAGGATTTCTTTTTACAAAAGAGCTGTACATTGTTACTTTTCGGTACAAGGGATTATTGGCGCTTGGCGTGTAATAACCACAAGTGTGCTTTTAAGTGCAGTGAAGTTTTCAGCACACCAAGCTAATTTCTATGCTCCAAACTCCATTCATTTCCATCACAGGGGCATCGGCTACCAGTCTTACCAGGCCCACGTACCAGGACCGCCAAGGCTAGTCTGGGGCCACCAGCATCACTGGAATCCCTTCTGCCTCGATTCGATTCTGCGTATTAGTCTCGGCAGAAGTTGCATTGGAGGGAAGGCATGAATAAGAAGATACAGGCCCGAGCATCTACCAGAGGATCCCGAGACCTAGCAACAAATCTCGGAACCTTCCTGTTGAGACAAGAGGCCAACAGGTCCACATCGGGGGTCCCCCACCGGAGACACAGTTTCTGAAAATTTTCCAGGTGAAGGGACCATTCGCCCGGACACAATGTCTGACGACTGAGGTAGTCTGCCTGCCATTTTTCCACCCCAGAATGTGCACAGCAGAGAGCACTGGAACAAGGCGTTCTGCCCACCTTAGAATACAGGCTAGGCATGGTCGCCCAGGCCCGGAATATGGCCGCTTGAGCACAAGGCTCCACACCATACAAAGCCACTAGAGCAAAAATCAGCTTTACAGGACAGCTAAGAATGGCAGTTCCTCATGTCAGAGTGTCGGGCACACTCCAGCCCAAAGCCCCACAAGAGAAAAGAGCAAGGAAGACCGGGCAAGATGATGGATTTCTTTTCTACTCTTTGTCGCCAAAGCGACCAAGATGGCGCCAGGGACTCTCCGGGATCCCGCTTCAGCTACTCCCCCACTGACAGGGGCAGCTGGGAAGAGAACGATGCTAGCTCCAGGAACCTGCAATCGATCCCCAACTCAGGCTCCCTGGCTTCATCTTCTAACAGCAGCCAAGCCAAAAGCAAACAATGGCAGACACAGCAGGCCTCTTCAGCAGGGGAGGTTAGTGATGTATGTAATTCCTAGATGACACACTGGAACTGCAAGACTCAATAGCCAGCTTTCCTACTAATAACTTACCCATCATTGATATAATATTAAAAAATATGCTGGTATCACGTAGGAGCAACATACACTTGGATAGGTTTCAACTGATACACCAGTTTAAAACTGAAGTTATTGAAGTCAATGAGAGAGTCACACACATAGAAAGCAAGATGGGGGAGATTGCCACAACTTTCAAAAAGCTAGTGGATGCCCACAATGAGCGCAATGATGATGATGATGGTAATCACCTAGCTAAAGGCAAAGGTAGCAGATCTGGAGGATTGTTCAAGACGAAATAACAAACAACATTAAGATCCGGGGTATCCCAGAATCGGTCAAACCTCCAGATCTGAATGCATATTTTGTGAATCCAATTAAAGAAGCATTACCAAAGCTGCCCTTAGAGGAGCTGGTGATAGATCGTATTCACAGGCTTACTAGACCTAAGCACATAACCAAGACTCTCCTAAGGGACACTATTGCATGTATACATTATTTTAAACGTTAAAGAAAAATTGCTCTCCAATGCCAGATCAAGCACCAGAATGCTTACAGGGCCTGTCCCTATATGCAGATTTGTCCACCTACACCATGCAATGCAGACGCAACCTTGCTACAATCACCAAACCTCTTCAAAACCACCACATTATGTATCATTGGAATTACCCGGCTAAACTGACGGTAACGAAAGAGTGGAGGAAGTACCACATTATGACGATTCAAAAAGGTTTGCATCTATTGAAAAGAATAGAACATATTAAAGTGGAGTTCCACCCGTTTTTCCAACATTATAAAAATTGCTTTTATTCCCCAAATGATCACAGCATTGGCTAAATGTAATTGTTTTCCTATCTACTTAAAGGAAATAATGTTTTATAAATGACATTCTTCATAAACTAACCTTGATTTTTCCTCAGCAGGGGGCTCCCATCTTAATTGTGGGCGTGTGAAGCCCACATGTTACTACTTCCTACAATAGGTGCTGCTGGTTACCCAGCATGTACCTCCAAAGGAAGGTCCCACCCTGTTGTTATGGCAACACAGCTACTGCTGTGCTGGTCTCTGGTGAGAATTGAAATCACATGAATGTCTAATACATTGTTACTGTGGCTAACTTTGTTTATGTTAAACATACCTGTATCATATATATTATTACTATTATACAGGATTTATATTGTGCCAACAGTTTGTGCAGCACTTTACAATGTGAGGGAAGACAATACAGTTACAATACAATTCAATACAGGAGGAATCAGAGGGCCCTGCTTGTTAAAGTTTACAATCTAGAAGATATATATATATATATATATATATAAGAGATCTATTTATCTATCTATATATATATATATATATTTTAATATTTTTATATATCCATTTATTTTTTACAGTATTGCTAATTTTCACTTGCAGCTGACGAAACAGATTTTCACTTCGCCCCGGTTCACACTTCTGCGAGTGCGGGGTTTGCATGTAATGTCGGAGCGCACTGCTCCGACATTACATGCGATCGGCTGTGCGGTGCGAGTTTAGCCATACAGTTTGTATGGCTAAATTCGCATCGCACCCGGAGCAAAGACGCACAGGAGGCATTTTTGCAGCCGCATCAGGATCGGATCGCACAGCGGTTCAAACTTGTGCGATCCGCTCCTGTACGAACTGCACGATTGCACTGCGATATGCGATCAAACTGGGGGTGTCGTTAAGATTACATTGACACCCCCAGCATATCGCATATGGCAGTGTGAACTGCCAGGGGTGCGTGTGCGATGCGGGAACAGGCTGCGAATTCGCAGCCTTCCCGCACTCGCATAAATGTGAACCGAGCCTTCACCTTTAATTCCACCGTGAATTTTAAATGTACCTTGGCGCCGCGTGAGGGGGGGCGCACATAATCCTCTATCTTCCGCGAACATTGCCGGGACAAGGCCATCCAGCGCCCAGGGCGAAGACACCAAACTGCACCCCCCCATAAAATTTCCCCTCCAAGCGCAAATTCTCCCCTCTTAAAATCCCCCCCCTCCCAGCACAAATCTTCCCCTCCCCCAAATGTCCCCTCCTAGCATAAGTCCTCCTCCCCTCCTAGCAGAAATACCCATCAATTATACCTACTAGCAAAAATCCTCTCCCCCAAACCCCCCCTCCCCCCAAAAAAATTCCCCTTCTTGCACAAATCCCCCCTCCTAGGACAAATCATCTTCCCCCCATCCCAAACCCCCCCAAATATCCCGTCTAGCACATCCCATCATATTCCCCCGCCTAGCACAAATCCTCCCCCCAATTTTCCCCTCTAGCACAAATACCCCCAATCATCCCTACAAGCATAAATTCCCCCCATCCCCATTTCTAACAGCGCCAGAATTCCCCATCCTAGCACAAATCCCCTCCATCACCTCTTCTAGCACAACCCCCCCCCCCCCAATCCCCTTCCTAGCACAAATCCTTCCCCCCCCCGTCCGTCCTCCCCAGCACAAATCCTCTTCCCCTTATTCCTACAGCACAAATCCCCCCTCCTAGACAGAACCTCCCCCCCCCACAATCTCCACAGCACAAATCCCCCCTCATGGTACAAATCCTCTTCCCTCCATCCCCACAGCAAAAATCCCCCCTCCTGGCACAAACTCTCCCCCCACAGCACAAATCCCTCCTCCTGGCACGAATCCTCCCCCCCCCCAGCACAAATCACCCCCCCTAGCACCCCCCTCCCCAATTTCCCTGCTAGAAAAAATGTTATCCTGTCACCTCTCAAATTTCCCATCCCAGCACAAATACCCCCCCCCCCCTCTATTGATCCAACCTAGAAGTAATCATCTTCTCCCCACCCCTCCTAGTACAAATACTCTCATTCCCCTCTCTCCCCCCCTCCCTGGTGTCCCCAGTGCAGTTCTCCCTTCCCTCGGCTTGGCTGCAGCTTTCCTCCAGCAGGCAGACCTCAGATACAGCGCGGCACATTGATTTGTGATTCTCCTCTTCTGAGGCTCCTTCCTTCTCATCTTCATATGTCAGAGCGGAGGAGGAGCCTAGGGGAAGCCGATTTCTAAAGCTTTGCACGGACAGCTGGCGGGAGAGATGCGGCTGCAGAAAGGGGAGGAAGATTGCGGCTCAGGGATGCCACTGGATGTCAGATCGGGATTTTACAGTATTTGTTACCCCCCTCTCCTTAAAGCAAACAATGTGTGTAGGGGACACGTAATCAAACTCTGTATTGTCCCGATCTGACAACCAGTGGCATCCCTGAGCCGCGATCTTCTTCCCCTTCAGCACAGCAGCCGCATCTCTTCCGCCAGCTGTCCGTGCCAAAGGTTTAGCAATCAGCATCTCCTAGGCTCCTCTCCACTCTGACATATCAAGATGAGGAGGAGCCGAAAGAGGAGAAATCCCGATCTGATGAGCGCTACAGTAACAGGAGTGTGAAGCTGGGGAGGAAAGAGAGAGCACATCCCGCTCTCTTCTGTCAGCTAATAGTTGCAAAAACACTCCTGGTAGCGCCCCCTCCACCTCCCAAGCTACAGACGCCCAGGGCAGCCGACCTCCCGCCCACGAGAGAGAGAAAGATAAAGAGACAGAGTCAATTATTATGTTTAAAATTTTATTAAATTTTTTTTTATTTACAAAAAATAAAAATATTTTATTTACATATACTGTATATGATCAAAAAATACAATAAAATAAGCATACAAGAATACATCTAAAGAGAGAGACAGAGACAGAGGGAGAGAGAGAGAGCGCGAGACAGAGAGAGAGAGAGCGCAAGACAGAGAGGGAGAGAGAGAGAGAGAGCGCGAGACAGAGGGAGAGAGAGAGAGAGAGAGAGAGCGCGAGACAGAGGGAGAGAGAGAGAGAGAGAGAGAGAGAGCGCGAGACAGAGGGAGAGAGAGAGAGAGAGAGAGAGAGAGAGAGAGCGCGAGACAGAGAGGGAGAGAGAGAGCGAGACAGAGAGGGAGAGAGAGAGAGAGCGAGACAGAGAGGGAGAGAGAGAGAGAGCGAGACAGAGAGGGAGAGAGAGAGAGCGCGAGACAGAGAGGGAGAGAGAGAGAGAGAGCGCGAGACAGAGAGGGAGAGAGAGAGAGAGAGCGCGAGACAGAGAGGGAGAGAGAGAGAGCGAGACAGAGAGGGAGAGAGAGAGAGAGAGCGCGAGACAGAGAGGGAGAGAGAGAGAGAGAGCGCGAGACAGAGAGGGAGAGAGAGCGAGACAGAGAGGGAGAGAGAGAGAGAGAGCGAGACAGAGAGGGAGAGAGAGAGAGAGAGCGAGACAGAGAGGGAGAGAGAGAGAGCGAGACAGAGAGGGAGAGAGAGAGAGCGAGACAGAGAGGGAGAGAGAGAGAGCGAGACAGAGAGGGAGAGAGAGAGAGCGAGACAGAGAGGGAGAGAGAGAGAGCGAGACAGAGAGGGAGAGAGAGAGAGCGAGACAGAGAGGGAGAGAGAGAGAGAGCGAGACAGAGAGGGAGAGAGAGAGAGAGAGAGAGCGAGACAGAGAGGGAGAGAGAGAGAGAGCGAGACAGAGAGGGAGAGAGAGAGAGAGAGCGAGACAGAGAGGGAGAGAGAGAGAGAGAGCGAGACAGAGAGGGAGAGAGAGAGAGAGAGCGAGACAGAGAGGGAGAGAGAGAGAGCGAGACAGAGAGGGAGAGAGAGAGAGAGCGAGACAGAGAGGGAGAGAGAGAGAGCGC